>NW_023331328.1:0-49546 GCF_011100685.1 Canis lupus familiaris
CTCTGCCTCTCTCTCTCTCTCTCTCTGTGTGTGGTGTGGTGTGTGTGTGTGGTGTGTGTGACGGTCATAAATAAATAAATATGACAGAAACTCATGATGTAGTTTCTCTCTCTCCTCTTTGGTTACATTTTCAAGTAAATTGTCTGATTTTTTTTTCATTTTTTAAATCAATTGATTAATTAATTAATTAATTAATATATTGAGAGAGAGAGAGAGGAAGAGCACTAGCAGAAGAAGGGGCAGAGAGAGAGGAAGAAGCGGACTCCCGCTGAGCAGGGAGCCACATATGGGGCT
Organism: Canis lupus familiaris; assembly: GCF_011100685.1. Classification (NCBI taxonomy): domain Eukaryota; kingdom Metazoa; phylum Chordata; class Mammalia; order Carnivora; family Canidae; genus Canis; species Canis lupus. The sequence continues at coordinate 295 of NW_023331328.1, forward strand.
CCATCCCAAGACCCCAGATCATGACTTGAGCAAAAGGCAGTCCCTTCATCAGCTGAGGCCCAAGTGCCCCCTGGTGTGTGATTCTTAGAACATACTCAAATCTGTGTCTCTCATTGTCTCTTCTTAATCATGCTTGAAAACAATGGTTATTGTACCAGATTCCTGAACAGAGCAGAAGGTGATAAGATGCTAGCATGTATATTTGGAGGAAGAAGGACGTCTCGTTTATGTCTTATGTATTAAATTGATGTCCTTACTTAGTTTTAACATCACAATTTCTGGTAGGGTTAACACATTGTAATAATAAAGTATTAATTATTTTCCCATTGTAGAACCCTGTTGGTCAGGGATCGCTGTTCTAATTCCTCCCTTTTTTGATAACTTATTTTATCATCAGGATCATTGATAAATACAGCATAAAGACTTAATTATTGTAAAATATTCAGACAATACATCTGTGCTTCTCTGTATCTGTCTCCTAAAATCTGAAATCTCCTTTCCTAAAAAATATGTTCATCAACATAGTGCCTTATAACAGAAAGCATTTTATGTATTTAAGAGCGAATGCATTGGAGTCAGACAGGTCAGACAGGAATATGCAATTTCAATAGAAATTGAATTCTGAAGCTTCTGTTTATTGTGTGTGAACTTAGTGATTCTTTTAGCCCCAATAACTTCACTTGTTGATAAAATTGGAACAGCAGTATATATTTATTGAGTTGCTGGGACAATTTTATAATATAATGATTTGGAACAATTAACTATATATCTGGCATTTCACAAGTATTTAATTAATCTTTATCATTATTGTTATGAAAGTATCTTTAAAAATAGATGTGCTATGAGCACCTGGGTATCTCAGTGGTTGAACATCTGCCTTTGATTCAGGTTGTGATCCTGGGGTCCTGGGATCAAGTCCCTCATGGGCTCCCCTCAGGGAGCCTGCTTGTCCCTCTGCCTGTGTCTCTGCCTCTCTCTCTGTGTCTCTCATGAATAAATAAAATCTTAAAAAATAAAACAATAAAAATACATATTCTATGATTTCTTCCTCTGCATTTTATTTCAGTTCAGGAATCTGCATTTTTAAAAAAATCTCACAGCAATACAGAATTTTGAAACCTCGTTTACTTTTTTTTTTAATTTTATTTATTTATGATAGTCACACAGAGAGAGAGAGATCTCCCAGCACCGGGAGCCCGACGTGGGATTCGATCCCAGGTCTCCAGGATCGCGCCCCAGGCCAAAGCAGGCGGTAAACCGCTGCCACCCAGGGATCCCACCTCGTTTACTTTTTAACATCGATATATTAGAGCTTGTTTGGAGTTGCTATTTTTTTTGTTGTTGTTGTTTTGGGGTTTGTTTGTTTTAGATATTTCTTAGTTTATCCTCTGTTGTTTTCTTTTATTTATCATCCACTTTACCTCTCTGTTAATGACTGATATTCCTCATCATCTTGGCTTTTCTTATTTAGCATCAGGGTTTTGTTTTCCCTCACCTTTTTACATAATTCCACATAAATTCCATTATATTTTTTCTCAAATATTATCTTTATTAGTTTTGAGGTTTTACTACATGTAGGGAAAAAGTCTACTACTTTATTATGACTGGAGGGCAAATTACAATTGTATCATGCTAGTAGTGTTTTAATTAAATTGTACATAGCAGGGGTAAGGACCACATAGACTACTCAGAGGACTCTCCAGGCACCCACAGAGATCCATTCATGGCAAATGATTTTATACTTAGTATAGAGGAATATCATTTTGAAGACTACACCTGGTTAGTGCTATTTTTTCCAAGCATCTGTTTTTACTACCTATGCCATTAAACTTCATTTATGCTGACTAAAAAGGTAATGCTTAGAATTTTGTAGAAATAAATAACATCTTAATTTACTTATTTGTTTAAAGACTTATTTATTTGAGAGAGAGAGAGAGAGAGAGAATACATGTATGAGTCAGGAGGGTGGGACAGAGGGAAAGAATCTTCAAGGAGATTCCCTGCTCACCTGGGAGCTCAATCCAGGCTCCATCTCAAGACCCATGAGATCATGACCTGAGCCAAAACCAGGAATCATACACTTAACTGACTTAACCCATTTCTTAAAATGAAATGCTATTTTATTTCATTATAAAATGTTGCCCTTATTACAGTCAGAGGGAGTGGGAAATACAACTCATTCTAGTCTATGGTATCCTACAATAAACATTTCTAGAAATCAAGCAGAGTGAATTTTGTGTTCTGTGACTATGGCTCTGAAAGGTTCTTCTCTGTGATTTTTCTCATTTTACAAGGAATGTTTGCTTCTTTGAAAGAAAGACAACTGGAGGATGATTGATGTTCCAGGTAGTCCATGCTTTTGCTCACAGATTTTTGACTGGGTATCAACAAGTGGCTCAGTCAACTTAACTACACTGGAAGATGGGGAATATGCAAGAGCACATGGGTATTTGATAACTAGCGAGTATCTCAGCCAAAAAAATTTTTATCAGATTTTTCAAGGTTTCATTCTATCCTTTGGCTTGGGATTTTTTTAAAGATTTTACGTATTAGAGAGGGAGAGAGCGAGTGAGCAAGAGCCAGCACAAGCTGGGGGAAAGGCAGAAGGAGAGGGAGAAGCAGACGCCTCACTGAGCAGGGTGCCCCATGCAGGGGTCCCTCCCAGGATGACCCTGAGATCATGACCTGAGCTGAAGGCAGATGCTTAACTGACTGAGCCACCCTGGTGCCCCGATTTGGCTTGGAAAGTTTTAAGGTGGGAGCCCAACTGTATCATTTGCTTTTTCTGAATCTATTAGGATGTTCATATTTTTTATTTTTCTGTTTGTATAATAAATTAAATCCATTGATTTTAAATAGTAATTCTTTGTTCCTTTCATTCCGTGGTCATATCATTATTTAAATATATTGCTGGATTCAGTTTGCTAATGTTTTAACATTTTTTCCCTCTTTGCTAATAAAATACGTTAGTCTGTAATTTTATGTCCATATTATGTTTTGTCAGATTTTAATATTAAAATTATGTTGGCTCACTGTAGCAATATAGTGAGCCTCTTTTTTTTGTCTTTTTCTTCTCCAGGAAAGCTTACATACAATTGGTGAAATATTCTCTTTAAATATGAATAATTAATAAGACAAGCCATATGTGAATAGAATTTTAGTTTAAAATTCAATTTTTAAAAACTATACAGCAAAGTTTTCATTTTTTTACTATTTTTACTTAAGATTGGTTTTCAAACAACTTCTATAATTTAATTATAAGTTTATTATTAAAAGTTGCTCTAAAATACTCTGAGTTTTGAAATGTCTACAGAACTTAAAGTGAATTTCCAATTTTTATTCTTGATATTAGCATGTTTCCTTTCATTTATTCTTAATTAATCCTGCTGTGTTTTTGATGTTTTGTGTGTGTGCGTGTGCGTGTGTTTAAGCAATTTTTAAAAATATTTATTTTGTAATGTACCCCTAGTCCAAAGTAACTATGTTTTAAAAATTGAGGGCCAAAAAACTTACAAGAATCTATTCAGTTCAACCTAAAAACAATGATACCTGGAAAATACTCCATACTAATAAGTCTGGCCTAAGAGGTTAAGATTCTAAGGCATTCCTAAATCATGGTGCTCTGAAAAATATATGCATTTCTGCTGGTATTGTGTGATATTTTTGTTTGTTTCCAATTTAACCCTTTAAATGAATAATTTATTCCTTTGCAGATTTCCTTATTGTATGTTTCTTTCTATATACTTAGTTATTGTCTCTGTCATCATAAGTAGCTTTCTTTCTTTAGGCTTACTTATGCACTTTTACCTGTTCTTTTTTTTTTTTCTTTTTATTATTAGCCCTTAATTTCTTTCTTTCTTTTTTTAATAAAATAATTTTTATTGGAGTTCAATTTACCAACATACAGAATAACACCCAGTGCTCATCCCGTCAAGTGTCCCCCTCAGTGCCCGTCACCCACTCACCCCCACCCTCCTCCCCTTCCACCACCCCCAGTTCGTTTCCCAGAATTAGGAGTCTTTATGTTCTGTCTCCCTTTCTGATATTTCCCACACATTTCTTCTCCCTTCCCTTATATTCCCTTTCACTATTATTTATTTTCCCCAAATGAATGAGAACATACACTGTTTGTCCTTCTCTGATTGACTTACTTCACTCAGCATCATACCCTCCAGTTCCATCCACGTTGAAGCAAATGGTGGGTATTTGTCGTTTCTAATGGCTGAGGAATATTCCATTGTATACAGAGACCACAGCTTCTTTATCCACTCATCTTTCAATGGACACTGAGCCTCCTTCCACAGTTTGGCTATTGTGGACATTGCTGCTAGAAACATTGGGGTGCAGGTGTCCCGGCGTTTCCCTGCATCTGTATCTTTGGGGTAAATCCCCAGCAGTGCAATTGCTGGGTCTTAGGGCAGTTCTATTTTTAACTATTTGAGGAACCTCCACAGTTTTCCAGAGTGGCTGCACCAGGTCACGTTCCCACCAACAGTGCAGGAGGGTTCCCCTTTCTCCACATCCTCTCCAAATTTGTGGTTTCCTGTCTTGTTAATTTCCCCCATTCTCACTGGTGTGAGGTGGTATCTCATGGTGGTTTTGATTTGTATTTCCCTGATGGCAAGTGATGCAGAGCATTTTCTCATGTGTGTGTTGGCCATGTCTATGTCTTCCGCTGTGAGATTTCTGTTTAAGTCTGTTGCCCATTTCATGATTGGATTGTTTGTTTCTTTGCTGTTGAGTTTAAGAAGTTCTTTATAGATCTTGGAAACTAGCCCTTTATCTGATACGTCTTTGCAAATATCTTCTCCCATTCTGTAGGTTGTCTTTTAGTTTTGTTGACTGTTTCTTTGCTATGCAAAAGCTTCTTATCTTGATGAAGTCCCAATAGTTCATTTTTGCTTCTCTTTCCCTTGCCTTCATGGATGTATCTTGCAAGAAGTTGCCATGGCCAAGTTCAAAAAGGGTGTTGCTGTGTTCTCCTCTAGGATTTTGATGGAATCTTGTCTCACATTTAGATCTTTCATCCATTTTGAGTTTATCTTTGTGTCTGGTGGAAGAGAGTGGTCTAGTTTCTTTTTCTGCATGTGGATGTCCAATTTTCCCAGCACCATTTACTGAAGAGACTGTCTTTTTTCCAGTGGATAGTCTTCCCTCCTTTGTCGAATATTAGTTGACCTTAAAGTCGAGGGCCCACTTCTGGATTCTCTATTCTGTTCCATTGATCTATGTGTCTTTTTTTGTGCCAGGACCACACTGTCTTGATGACCACAGCTTTGTAGTACAACCTGAAATCTGGCATTGTGATGCCCCCAGCTATGGTTTTCTTTTTCAATAAATCCCTGGGTATTCGAAGTCTTTTCTGATTCCACACTAATCTTAAGATAATTTGTTCCAACTCTCTGAAGAAAGTCCATGGTATTTTAATAAGGATTGCATTGAATGTGTAAATTGCCCTGGGTAGCATTGACATTTTCACATATTAATTCTTCCAATCCATGGGCATGGAATATATTTCCATCTCTTTGTGTCTTCCTCAATTTCTTTCAGAAGTGTTCTGTGGTTTTTCAGGTATAGATCCTTTACCCCTTTGGTTAGGTTGATTCCTAGATATCTTATGCTTTTGGGTGCAATTGTAAATGGGATTGACTCCTTAATTTCTCTTTCTTCAGACTTATTGTTAGTGTATACAAATGCCACTGACTTTGGGCATTGATTTTGTATCCTGCCACACTGCCAAATTGCTGTACGAGTTCTAGCAATCTTGGGGTGGAGGCTTTTGGGTTTTCTATGTACAGTATCATGTCATCTGGGAAGAGGGAGAGTTTGACTTCTTCTTTGCCAATTTGAATGCCTTTTATTTATTTTTGTTGCCTGATTGCTGAAGCTAGGACTTCTAGTACTATATTGAATAGCAATGGTGAGAGTGGACAACCCTGTCTCATTCCTGATCTTAGGGGAAAGGCTCCCAGTGTTTCCCCATTGAGAATGACATTTGTTTGGGTTTTTCGTAGACGACTTTTAAGATGCTGAGGAATGGTCCCTCTATCCCTACACTCTGAAGAGTTTTGATCGGGAATGGATGCTATATTTTGTCAAATGCTTTCTCTGCATCTATTGAAAGGATCATACGGTTCTTGTTTTTTCTCTTGATGATCTGATCAATCACACTGATTGCTTTACGAGTGTTGAACCAGCCTTGCATCCCGGGGATAAATCCCACTTGATCATGGTGAATAATCTTCTTAATGTATTGTTGGATCCTATTGGCTGGTATCTCGTTGAGAATGTTTGCATCTGTGTTCCTCAGGGATATTGGTCTCTAATTCTCCTTTTTGGTGGGGTCTTTGTCTGGTTTTGGAATTAAGGTGATGCTGGCCTCATAGAGGAAGTTTGGAAGTACTCCATCTCTTTCTGTCTTTTAAACAGCTGTAGTAGAATAGGTACAGTCTCTTCTTTAAGTGTTTGATAGAATTCCCCAGGGAAGCCATCTGGACCTGGACTTTTTGTGTCTTGGGAGGTTTATGATGACTGCTTCAATTTCCTGGTTATCGGCCTGTTCAGGTTTTCTATTTCTTCCTGTTCCAGTTTTGGTAGTTTGTGGTTCTCCAGAAATCTGTCCATTTCTTCTAGATTGCCTAATTTATTGGCGTATAGCTGCTCATAATAAGTTTTAAAAATTGTTTGCATTTCCTTGGTGTTGGTGCTGATCTCTCCTTTCTCATTCATGATTTTATTAATTTGAGTCTTTTCTGTCTTCTTTTTAATAAGGCTGGCTAATGGTTTATCTATCTTATTAATTCTTTCAAAGAACCATCTCCTGGTTTTGTTGATCTGTTCCACAGTTCTTCTGGTCTCCATTTCATTGAGTTCTGCTCGAATCTTTATTAACTCTCTTCTTCTGCGGGGTGTAGGATCTATTTGCTGTTCTGTCTCCAGCTCCTTTAAGTGCAAGGTTAGCTTTCGTATTTGGGTTCTCTCCAGTTTTTCAATGGATGCTTGTATTGCGATGTATTTCCCCCTCAGGACTGCTTTTGCTGCATCCCAAAGATTCTCATTAGTTTCCATGAATCTTTTAAATTCTTCTCTGATTTCCTGGTTGACCCTTTCATCTTTTAGCAGGATGGTCCTTAACCTCCACGTTTGAAATTCTTCCAAACTTCTTCTTGTGATATAGTTCTAGTTTCAAAGCATTATGGTCTGAAACTATGCAGGGGACAATCCCAATCTTTTAGTATCCGTTAAGACCTGAGTGTGACCCAGTATGTGGTCTATTCTGGAGAAAGCTCCATGTGCACTTGAGAAGAACGTGTATTCAGCTGCATTTGGATGTAAAGTTCTGTAACTATCTGTGAAATCCATCTGGTCCAGTGAAGCATTTAAAGCTCTTGTTTCTTTGGAGATGTTGTGCTTAGAAGACCTGTCAATTGTAGAAAGTGCTATATTCCAGTCACCAAGTATAAGTGTTTTATTATTTAAGTATGTCTTAACTTTGGTTATTAATTGACTGATATACTTGGCGGCTTCCACATTCGGGGCATAAATATTCATGATTGTTAGGTCCTCTTGTTGGATAGATCCTTTTAGTATGATATAGTGTCCCTCTTCATCTCTCACTACAGTCTTTGGGACACACTTTAATTTCTCTGATATAAGGATGGCTACCCCTGCTTTCTTTTGAGGACCATTTGAATGGTCCATGGTTCTCCAACCTTTTATTTTCAGGCTGTAGGTGTCCTGTTGTCCAAAATGAGTCTCTTGAAGACAGCAAATAGATGGGTCTTGCTTTTTTATCCAGTCTGAAACCCTGCACCTTCTGATGGGGTCATTAAGCCCATTCACGTTCAGAGTTACTATTGAAAGATACGGATTTAGTGTCATCATGATACCTATTCAGTCCCTGTTTTTGTGGATTGTTCCCTTGGACCTCCTCTTTCTTTTACAGGGTCCCCCTTAATATTTCTGGCAGAGCCAGCTTGGTGGTCACATATTCTTTCAGTTTCTGCCTATCTTGGAAGCTCTTTATCTCTCCTGCTATTCTGAATGAGAGCCTTGCTGGATAAAGTATTCTTGGCTGCAGGTTCTTTTCATTTAGGACCCTGACTATATCCTGCTGACCCTTTCTCGCCTGCCAGGTCTCTGTGGAGAGGTCTGCTGTTGTCCTAATGCTTCTCCCCATAAAAGTTAGTGATTTCTTATCTCTTGCTGCTTTAAGGATCTTCTCTTTATGTTTGGAATTTGCAAAGCTTCACTATTAAATGTTGAGGTGTTGACGATTTTTATTGATTTTAGGGGGGGGATCTCTCTATCTCCTGGATCTGAATGCCTATTACCCTCCCCCAGTTAGGGAAGTTCTCAGCTATGATTTGTTCAAATACAGTTTCTGGACCTCTGTCCCTTGCGGCGCCCTCAGGAACCCCAATTAAACGTAGATTTTTCCTTCTGAGGCTGTGATTTATTTCCCTTAACCTATCCTCATGGTCTTTTAATTGTCTTTCTATTTTTTTACTCAGTTTCCATACTTGCCATCAACTTGTCTTCTATGTCACTCACTCGTTCTTCTACCTCGTTAACCCTTGTCGTTAGGACCTCCAGTTTTGATTGCATCTCATTTAATTGATTTTTAATTTTGGCCTGATTAGCTAAATTCTGCAGTCATGAAGTCTCTTGAATCTTTTATGCTTTTTTCTAGAGCCACCAGTAGTTGTATAATAGTGCTTCTGAATTGGCTTTCTGACATTGAATTGTATTCGAAATTTTGTAACTCTGTGGGAGAGAGGACTGTTTCTGATTTTTAGTATTGAGGTGAGTTTTTCCTTCTAGTCAGTTTGCTCAGTGCAGAGTGGCCAACAACATGTTGTACTGGAAAAAGGAGAAAAAGGGGGAAAAAAAAGAAGAAATAAAAAAGAATAAAAAAGGGGGTGGGGAAACAACAGAAACAAACAGAAAAGAAAAAACAAGGGGAGTATCCTCTGATTCCATATACTGTAAATCCCTTGACTTCCCCTGGAACTTTCCAGGCTGCTTGGTCAATAACTTGCTTTTCCTCTGACCTTCGAGCTGGTCTTCTGGGGGAGGGGTCTGCTGTGCTGATTCTCAGGTGTGTGCACCTGGGGGAGCTGCCCAGCCCTCTACCAGGTCTACAATTCAGTGGGATTCTTTATCCTGTGAGGCCCCTGCTCAGGCCAGGTACAGGGTGACACCAGGAGGGACAACCACAGTAGCGGCGGCCAGCTGTCCAGCTCTGGAGTCAGCTCCCACAGTAACTACTGCAGCTCCCAATGTGCAGGGGTCTGGGTGCTCCAGGGTAGGGGCACGATCTGCACAGCTCGGGGCCACCCGGCGGCAGGAGAGACCTGGCTGTCCTTTGTCCTCCCGGCCTCTGCCTGTGCTGGGGGAGCCCCAGATCCTCGGCTGTGTCTCCCAGTGCCCTGGGCTCTGGGGCCTCTGACACTGTGAATGGACCTAAAGTACCACGATGTGTAATTTAAAAGCATCAGAGTCAATTTTGTGTGAAGTTAACTTATCCTTTATTGCAATAAAACTCTATAAGCTATTATACAGGTTAAAGAAAAACTCAAAAAATAGAAACAGTGAAATAACAGGGGAGGGCAAGCCCTGTTGGGCTGTAGCCATCACGAGCCCCGCGGTGGGAGCTGGGGCGGGCCCCCGAGGTGGTCAGGGGGCTGCTAACGGATCGAAGCAGGTTGTTCCAGAGGCAGGTTGCAGGTCTGGCCCTCTGGGGACCCCGATTGCAGGCACCAGGGCCTACTCTTCCGGGGTGGCCATGGGAGCAGGTGGCTCCTCCTCATAGGGGCAGGGAACCATAGGTTCGACCAGCACGTGCACCACCTTCACCTCAGGAGCCAGCATCTCTGCCTTGACCAAGTCCTCATCTCCAGCAGCCACTATCCCTTCAGACCCGGAACCTTCCCCAGGCTCCACAGTTGGAGCTGGGGCGGGCTCCTCGGGTGGTTCAACAGGTTGCTCCATCCCCGAGGCCAGTTGCTCCATCAGTTAGGAGGTGGCTGGGGCACATCCACGACCTCGAGAGCAGGGGGTGGTGCCTGCTCCTCTTCCAGGGCTCCCAGGGGTGCAGGGGGCTCCTGCAGGGCAGCAGTGACCACTATCTGCAGGGGCTTTGCCTCCCCAGCAGGCGGCTCATCGCAGGCCAAGCCCTCAGCCCCAGCAGCCAGGCCCCACGGGGCAGCAGGCCCCACGGTCGGAGCTGGGGTGCATCCAGAGTGGGTTCAGGGTGTTTTCCTCGGGCCGAAGCTGTAGATCCAAGAAGACAAAGTATCACCACCAGGACAGACTGTCCACGTCCCTCCCAAATCAAGGCCACTCTTCCCGCCACTCGATGTGTGTGAGGCAAGAGCCCTGGGAGGTGTCCCCAGGCTGCAGCCCGTGGGGTGGGGTGTGAGCCCACCCCTGCTCCTGGTCCAGCAGCAAGGAGGCTGGATCTGCGGCCCCCCCCATCCCCAGCTCGGCCACCCCCAGTCCTCCTCACCCCAGCCTCTCGCTCCTGCATGGAGGCGTCTGAATTGCCTCAGGTGACGCAGGGCCCGGAGATGCGCATCTGTGCCTGGCATGTGCTGTCTTAACAATTCCAGGAGTTTTATAAGGGAGGGAAATTCTGGGAACTGATGAAAGTCGTCCCCATAATAATTCAGCCATATTTCCATCATGAAGGACATGGCCCTGGGGAGGGACAGGCGGGAACAGGCATCAGAAGACAGGGCTCTGTCACATGCAGGTGTCCCGGGGAAGCCCTGCAGGACCCGGCCTTCCGCGCAGGGTGTCGGAGACCAGTCCTGCTCCTCGTCCCCCTGCCACCTGGTGGTCCTGCCTGCCACAGGCCTGCTCCCCGAGGAGGGGCTGGGATGCAACCTCTGTGTGGGGAGCCCAGGCCCAGCGGGGTGACCATCAGCGTCTCTCCTGGGGAAGCAGGGCTCCCTCCTCAGCCTGGTCCCTGCCCACCTGCCCCTTAAGTCCACCGGCAGGCATCAGGGGACGGGGGGCGTCTGGCCTGTCATTGCCCTCACTGCACACACTGTTGCTCTGGGAAGCTCCAAGGCAGGAGGGCTCGGGCTCTGTGTCCTGCCAGGCCTTGCCAGGAGCCGCCCGGGACCGCCACCTTCCTTCCTGTGTCTCTGTGCTGCCTCCCTCCCGAGGGGCCCCCGGGGGTCCTTCCACTGACTCTAATCTCCCTTCTCCCACGGGGCGGGGGCCGCCTGGTCCGGGAGCCCTCACCGGCCCTCCTGAGCACTGCTGTTCCCCCGGGTCCAGGTGCCACCAGACTGGGGAGTACGATGCTCCCCACCCCCTCTGCTCTGGGCTCCAGGTGTGGGGCAGAGAGAGGGTTGGGGGGGCATGGAGAAGGTCTCCCTGAGGGGTCTCAGTGCCTCCCACCAAGCCCACCCCCATCCACCGCTCTCCTTTGCTCTTTTCCAGAAGGGGCATTAGACCTTTTCCCTGTCACGGAATTGCAGATGTGTGGGGTGGGGGCAGCCCCCACCGCCCCACAGCCCCTTCGCTGCCCTCCAGGAGAGGGAAGGCCCTCCTGCAGGAGCCGGAGTCACTCACAGTTTCCAGCACTGCAGGACCACATCGTTGTTACCCCACGCATCTGCGATGCACCCATACCTAGAGGAGAGCAGGGACATCCCATGAATCGTCCTGTGGACGCGACCTCTCATCATAGGGGCTTCACCCTCTGACCCCGACTAGGCCTTGCCCCGGGGGCAGTCAGCTTTGTGCCCCGGGGGCAGTCAGCTTTGTGCGTGGGGCCACGGGCAGCTCCCGGAGAAGTGCCCGCACCTGCTGGGGCCTCCTGAAGGCTTGAGCATGAAAGGGCTCTGGCCAGGCCCATGGCCCATATCTTAGTGGGCTTGGGGGGTCCCGGGGTTCCCTGTCTGGCTGCCCCAGGACACAGACCCCCGATGGACTCTCAAACCTCCCTTTCAATGGGGAAACAGGCCGCTCAGGACCCTGGTGATGGGGGGGCAGGGAGGAGGCACAGGCCTGGTCACGGGGAGGAGGACGGCTGCTGAGCACAGGCACAGCCCCTCTGGCCGACCCGCCACAGGCCAGGCCCCGGGGCTGCCCTCCAGGACCTAGGCCCTGGGGGACCCTGCTCCAGGCGGGGGAGCAGCCCGAGGCCGGGAAGCTCACACCATCCCCAGCCTCCCCAGCAGCAGGTGGCCCAGCCCTGGGCTGCGGAGGGGCAGGTGCTCACTCGGTGAACAGCAGGTCCAGCACCTCGTCCGTGGTGGCGAATGTACGATAATCCTCTAAAAAGCTGAAGATGTAGATGACGTCCCTGCGCTGCAAGGCGAGCAGCAGTTGTCGGACTTTGTACTCCAGCAGCTCCGTCCGGGTGAGCTTGGTCAGGACGATCTGATGCCCCTTCCCGGCCGCGGCCCCTGCACCCTGAGGTGGGACAGAGGGGACGTGCAGCCTGCAGGGAGCCGCCAGGAGACCTGGGATCCCGCCCCGGCAGGCCCTGCGCTGGGGCCCCGTGGGCTTGAGGAGCTGGGGCTCCCTCTCCCGCTCAAGCTCCCTGCCTGTCTCTTACACAAACAGGACCAACTATGCAATAAAGAAAAACTCAGAGGATAAATGTTCAAAATATTTGGATCATTACAAGGACCTCCAGAGACACAGAGAGAGACCGAGAGAGGCAGCCACACAGACAGAGGGAGAAGCAGCCCGTGCAGGGAGCCCAGGCGGGCTCGATCCCGGGCCTCGGAGATCAGGCCTGGGGGAAGGCAGGCGCTAACCCCCGGGGGACCAGGCCTCCCCTGAGGGCTCTATTCTGATGTTCCCACACATCTGTGCGCAGGGACTCTGCATCTGGCCCAGGCAGGGGCAGGGCCATGGGGGCAGGTGTGGGGAGGGGGGGATCCAGACTCATGTGGGAGCAGGAGTGTCGGGGGGCCCAGGGGGTAGCAGGCTGGCTTCTGGGAACCCGGGGTCCTTCCTGCCGCATCGGGGCCCGGGTGTCGGGGGGCCCAGCCCCTGCACTCACCCTGAGCCCGCGCTGGCCTCCATTAGCTGCGCAGGGCACCTCCCTGCTCCTGGAGGCTGGGGCAGACGACCCCTTCTCCTCTCCGCCCCACGACCCGGGTGGAGCTCTGTGGAGACAGTGCCCGGCAGCCAGGCAGGAGGCCTCAGCGCCCGGTCTGGCCCCCTCGGCTGGGCCGCACCCCCAGCTGCCTCTACCCAGACACCCCACAGTGCAGGCGGCACCCACCGCCCCTGGGAACAGCAAAGGGATGCGGCTGCAGGGCCTCGGAGTGACTCTGGGGCGGGTAGAGGACCTCAGGAACCCTGTTTCCCCCCTGCCCACCTTGACATCAGGGTGACCCTGAAGGGATCCCCGGGGAATGTGCCGCCCTGCAGCGTCCCCCAGCCTGGATGGGACCTGCCCACACATCCCTGGTTCCCTGAACCTGAGGAGGAGGGGATGAGGCTCCCAGGATGGTGGCACAGGGGGCCTGGCCTGGCCTGCGCTGTGTTACCTGACGGCGCCTCCTGATCACCGCCCTGACACCTTGGTACCTATGCTGGAGCCACTGCCTACAGCATAGGAACAAGCCGCACCCCTGGGGTTCCTGGGAGCCAGAGCCCCCAGACGTGGGCCGGCAGCAAGAGAACATCTTCTAGTAGCAGATGTCTCCAGCCAAGTGAGCCTGAGCTGGGGCTGCACTGGATGCGGGTGCCTGGTTACGGGGGTTCCGTTCTGTTGGGCTCTGTGACACGGCAGTGACCTCACTTCCTGGGACCCCCCCCTGACCCACTCCTGGAGGAAGCTGCAGGGGCAGCGCTCGTGCTGCCGCCCCCCCCCCTCCCTGCAGGCGATGGCCTGTGCACACAGTGACACAACCACACCCCTGTCCACAGGCCCCAGGGAAGGACTGTGTGCACCCAGGGCCCCAGCTTGGACACACACCTGGGTTCAGACACGACTGTCCAGTCTTCCCCGGTTTGACCCCGGAGAAGCGTTGTGCCCGTCGGGGATGGTCTGCATCTTGCCTGTGGGATAGGGTGTCCTAGCGGGGCTTCCCCCAGACGTCCCAGGCCACTGAGGCCTCATATCTATGACCTTGGAGGCGGGTGTCACCTGCAGGACATACCTCCACCCACACGTTCTTCCTTGGTGTGTACATGCGTCCAGGCCCACGAGGTCCTGTGTGCACAGGACTAACACACTAATGTTACCTATATGGCAGGGCTGTTTACCTGTAAAATACTGCAAAAAACTACCTATTACAATGTCTGCTATTTATTGCTGTCACCAGTGATGTCGATGATAAGAGTCTTTTAAAAAGATACTTTTATTTAAGATTATACTTTATTATACAGCTCTAAAGCCACACATGTTTTAAAATCCTAAATCCACATTGGGCCAGAACAGCTGGCTGATAAATAGATTACATTCCAAATATGTGTCAGTAGACACCATTAGCCAAATTAAAAAAAAAGAATAATAGAAAAAGAGAGGCACTTTCTAGGGACAGTGTCCTTTACATCTCAAGACTATGTCTTGTTTTTTACATGTGGTATCTTATAGTAGTTGGAATTTTGGTATTTTAAATAAAGGGATTATTTTCCTCAAACACACACACACACACACACACACACATGGGCACCGGTACCCTCATTCTGGAGGCCCAGAAGATGACAGTCCCCCCGGGCAGGGATGGGCAATAGCTCCCCACGATCCTAGGCTCCTGAATCCAAGGCAAACCCTACAGAAGGTGTCGGGGTCTTGGCCTAGAAGGGGTGAGGCCGTCCTCATCCCGAACCCCTGCCTGTCGTGCGTTCCGGGCCCTTCCCTCGTTTCCCCTGGGTGAGCTGTGGACGGCGGTGCCCCCAGTGGGTCGCCCTGACCTGGGCCCTAGGAAACCTGCCGTCAGTCGCAGAACTGAACGTAGACAGGAGGCCCTGACTCTCCAGCCTGACCCCGACTGAACTGAAATCATGTGGTGTGTCCACGCACACTGACCGAGAAACAGAGACACGGACACACACCGCAGACACATGTGCAGAAGGCAGAGGAGAAGCAACATCATTGAAGATCATTAAATAAAAAAAGAAAGAAAGCTGAATCTCGAATGGAGAAAATGGAGCAATTAAAATAGAATCATGAAAAAATAATTCATCAAACCAAAAAGCAGAAAGAGGGATAAAGAGGCAGGAGCACATCGGTGACACAAGCGGCAAGCCTCGAATGTCAGGATGATCGTGCCTCACGGACTCCACGGAACACAAGTCGAGCAACAAGCAGCACCTTCCAGCAAAGGCCTAAGCGGATTATTTTGTGTTGTTTGTTTTTAAAGATTTTTATTTCTTTATCCAAGAAGGTGGATTTATTTATTTCTTTATCCATCCGAAGGTGGATGCTCAACCCCTGAGTCACTCGGGGGGTCTAGACTAAGCTACTTAAAATGTTCAAGTGATTGTGAATACTGTTTGTAATGTGGTAAAATTTCTGTTTACTAAGAAAGAGAGGGCAGCCTGGGTGGCTCAGCGGTTTAGTGCTGCCTTCGGCCCAGGGCCTGATCCTGGAGTCCCGGGATCGAGTCCCACGTCGGCCTCCCTGCATGAGCCTGCTTCTCCCTCTGCCTGAGTCTCTGCCTCTCTCTCTCTGTGTCTCTCATAAATAAATAAAAATCAGTATATACCACATTTTCTTTATCCATTTCTTTGATGGACATTTGAGTTGCTCCCACCCCTTGGCTATGATAAAGAATGCTTCTATGAAGATGGAGGTCTCTCGGAGACTTTATTTCTCTTTCTTTTTTTTCCATCTTCTTACCTTAATAGAAGCGCGAACACTTCTCACTGTAGTATTCCAGCTGTTCTCTCTTTGAATCTCAGGCCGAATTCATAGGTTTTCAGGATGATTTGAAAGTTATCTAGGTAAGTGGGTGGGGACAGGTGACCTGGGGACCCTACTCTTCCGCCATCTTGCCCCGCCTCCTAAAAAATCTTAAATAACTGACTAAAAACTATTAGAAATGGTGGAAGAGTTCAGTAAGCATTGCACATAAAAGATCAATCTCCAAAAATCAACTGTATATCTACATACTTTCAATGAACAATCCAAAAATAAAATTTGAAAAAATAAACCCATTTACAAGAGCATCAAAAATATATAAATAAAATTCTGAGGAATAAACTTTACAAAAGAAGCTTATAACCCAATTTCTGAAAACTACAAACACTATTTAAGGAAATTGAAGATCTAAATATTTGGAAAAAATCATATATTTATGCACTGAAAAATTTAACATTGTTTCATAGCACCCCTGGTCCAAATTATCTCCAGATTCTATTACCTTCCAATAAGTAGATAAACATTCTCACACTCAGATGGAATTGCATGGGTGCCTAGTATCCTGAAAAAGAACAAAGTAGATGGAATTCTCAATTTCGAAACTTTCTGAAAAAGAATAGGAAACAAGACAGTGTGAGAACAGTGTGGTACTGGCGTAAGGATAGATATATTAATCAATGAAATAGGTTTCAGGATCCAGAAGTACACCATACATCCATGATCAGCTGAATTTAAGTATCCGTGCCATGACTATCCAATAGGGTAAAAAACAGTCATTTCAACAAATGGTCTTGGAACACTGGATGGCCACATGCAAAAGAATGAAGTTGCATCTTCACCTTACACAAATACAAAACTAACTCAAAATGGATTAAATCTAAATACAGGACATAAACTAAAACTTCTTAGAAGAAAACATGCAGATAATCTTTTGACCTTGAGTTTAGCATAGAATACTTCAATATGGCACAAAGCACTGGACTTCAGTGTTAAATGCTCTTGTTCTTCAAAGGACATAATAATGAAAATAAAAAAGCAATCCATATAATGAGATAAAATGTTTGTAAATCATATACCTAATGAGAAACTTATTTCCTGAATATATGAAAAACACTAATAAGTCAATAATATAAGTACAAAAAGCTCAATTTAAAAAAAAATGGGCAAAGGATATAAATAGACATTTCTCCAAGGAAGATCAGAAATTGCTGATAATTACTTGACAAGATACCCAACACATTTTCAATTTTCATTGTATCCATTACCAAAGCATCTAACCATACCGTGAAATAGACTCCTATATGTACCACACCGTACAGAACAGTGCCGCTTCCTAGATACTCAATGCAGTTGTTCCTCAGGACAATCCTATAAAATAGGTATCATGGTGCCCATTTTATAGATGAGGAAATTGAGGAAAAGGTACCTCATCAGAGTTTTACAAAGAGCAGGACGTAGAACTAGGATTTCATCTCAAACTTTTATTAAGTCCACAAGTCCAAAGATGACTTTTAGAGCTGTAAACTAAGTATTATATTAATGTTTTGCTCTATTCAGAGTTTTTCAACTAGAAGGAATCTGAATTTATAAATTGTAATTTTTCTAGAAATATTTGCTTTTCTAAATGATCAGAATAATTAACAAAGTTCTATTCTTATATTTTCATAATCTCCTACATATGTAGGTTTATAGATCTACATCCTTTCTCATTATAATAAATCTTCATTCAAATTTCTGTCCTCCTTCCTTTTTGGTGGATTAAGATTGATGAGATTTGGTGGATTAAGATTTCATTTAGAAATTAATATTTTATTTTATTAATATTTTATATTTAGAAACATTTTAAATAAATATACTTAACAATGGATTTACTCTACTTTTTAATTTTATCCATTATTTTATTTCAGTTATTATTATTATAAGATGTTTTAAATAATTATTTTTTCTGAATTTCTGGGAAAAGTTTACATTATTTTTATTATTTCTATTCTATTCTATTTATTTAGTTTTAGAGAGAGAGAAAGAGCAACCACAGGAGTTGAGAGGGAGAGGCAGAGGGAGAGAGAAAGAGAGAATTGTAAGCAGGATCCACACCCAGTGTGATGTGGGACTCCATCTCATGACCCTGAGATCATGACTTGAGCCAAATCAAGAGTAGAACGCTTAACTAACTGAGCCATCCAGGTGCCCCTACTATCTCTATTTTAAAAAGCTTTAGCAAAATTTTTCTAAGTGAATGAATGTGTACTATTCTCTTTTTTGCCATTATTTTTCATTTTTAGGGCAAGGTCAGTTCCCATCTGATGGATGTCAATAACCATAGCTGATGATGATACTTGGTAATACGCTTTGTTTGACTGCACAGTAGTAGAATCCTCTTTGCAGACCTGCGGCTGGCAAGACAATTGTTTCAACTTCCAGTTACCATTAGGCTCGTATCAATCATATTTCTTCTACAGGAAGGGTGGCATCTTTCACTTCATATTCTAGATTCTATATTGTCTCTGTGCAGGGGATGCAACACTATCCCTCTTTGGATGGAATACTAGTAGAAATCACCAGTCTCCTTTCATAAAGGATTGTACTGCACTGTACTGCATATCCCACAATATTCAATCAATTCATTTATTAGTTCTACTTTCTCACTATTTTTTTAAAGAAACTTAAAGATATTTAAATTGGCATATAAATCCAAAAAAAACTCCACAGAATATTTGTGAAAAAGACACCTGGATACAGTGCTAGAGATGGTGTCGTCACAGTGCTTCTTCAGAGATACTTGGCACAGTGCAGCAAGAGTTAAATGAAAAATGAGAAACCATTTGAACGGTGACTACATTTAGAAATCTATCTTAAAGAAACCATTAAAGATATTCAAATGTATATTTAGTATTATTGATCAGTAATATAACAGCTGGAATTACATATTTAAAACAAAGGCATTTAAAAATAATTATGTGTTATATGTGTGATAAAGCATTAAATTCTACCCTTGAAAACACATTACACTATGCCTTAACTAACAAGAATTAAAAAAAAACTTAAATGAACAAAATAAAAATACAGGATAAAATAACACCGTTAGAGATTATAAGGAGTTCCCGAAAATCTTTTATTAGTGAAATTCATTAACATGAAAATACTCCAAAGTTAATGTTAAATGAAATAAGGGGTTAAAAACTGAAACAGAATATGTATATTGCAGAGAGATGAAAGCTAGCATTTTGAGGTGACTGTTATTATTCTCTTTTTTTCAAGATTTTCCAGGTTTTTTATGATATGTATAAATCACTTCTATCACCTAAAACTTATAATTAAATTATTGTAACAATAACTTGGAATTAATTTTATTGGTTAATTTTTTCTTCATTCTCTGAATTTATTCTGGATACATATTGATGAGCACTCAAAGTTCAATGTACTATTGTACATTGTTAACTGTAGACTTTATTTGTTCTCTCATCTTATATGGAAGACAACAATACAAACTTATATAATATAACACCACTACCAGTTTTTTTGTATATTATGGTTTGTGTAATTAAATGAAATTAATTAAATATTAATTATTAAATATTTTATGTAGTCACCAGTGGGGAATGTAATGAGCGATAGAAAGGATGCATTTGCAATTATGTGTCTTTGTATATATGTAATTATAAATAAATATTTTTGAGGCATTAAGATGACTCAACTTTCAGTACTTTACTATAACACTGTCCAGTCAGTATAATTATTTTTCAAAATTGGTTTTTAAACATTTTTAATTAATTGTAATAGCTTCAAAAATGGATATATTATGGAAGTGTCCTCAAAAACTTAAAAACAGAATGACTATGAACTAGCAATGGCACTATTAGGTATTAAAGAATACAAAAATACTAGTTCCAAAATACGCATGCACCCTGATGTTTATAGCATTATCTACAACAGCCAAATTATGGAAGCAGTCCAAGTGTCCATCAACTGATAAGGGAAAAAGAAGATGTGGGGGATCCCTGGATGGCTCAGCAGTTTAGCGCCTGCCTTCGGCCCAGGGCATGGTCCTGGAGTCCTGGGATCAAGTCCCACATCCGGCTCCCTGCATGGAGCTGCTTCTCTCTCTGCCTATGTCTCTGCCTGTCTCTCTGTGTCTCTCATGAATAAATACATAAAATCTTTAAAAATAAAGATATGGGGATCCCTGGGTGGCTTGGTGGTTTAGCGCCTGCCTTTGGTCCAGGGCATGATCCTGGAGTACCGGGATGGAGTCCCATGTCAGGCTCCCTGCATGGAGCCTGCTTCTCCCTCTGCCTGTGTCTCTGCCTCTCGCTCTCTCTCTGTGTCTTTCATGAATAAATAAATAAAAATCTTAAATAAAAGATATGGTATATATAGATATATAGATATAGATACATAGAGCGTGTGTGTGTATATACATACATATATATATATATGTATTAGAATATTACTCAGCCATTAAAAAAGCCATATAAAAAGAACCAAATCTTGCCATCTGCAAGGACGAGGATGGAGCTAGAGTATTAGTTAAGCAAAATAGTCAGTCAGTGAAAGACAAATACTATATGATTTCACTCATATGTAGAACTTAAAAAACAAAAGAAATGAGCAAGAGAAAAAAAAAAGAGAAAGGCAAACCAAGAAACTGACTTCTTAACTATGGAGAACAAATGATGGTTAAAAATGGGCAGACGGTTAAATAGATGATGGAATTAAAGAGTGTCCTTGTGATGAGCACCAGGTATTGTATGGAATGTTGAATCCCTATCTTGTAAACTGAAGCTACTATTACACTGTATATTAACTAACTGGAGTGTTAAATAAAAACTTAAAAAAAAGAACAGATGTCTACTATTTGAGTTCCTGAGAAAATTATATAGGGGGAAAGAACATCTTCTTTTTAAAACAAAAAGCTCAGCAACATTAACAGCTTAATTTTCTATTTAGAAATGCATATTTCAATGGCAACCAATTCAGATTTTCAAAAAATCATATTTCATAAAATACTTTAAGAGTGAAATACTTCAATACATATATTAGACCATGTTTGTAAAAATAATTCTATATTTAAACCCACTAATATAAATATGTGTGATGTTTTTAGATTTTTAATAAACTACAGACAATATTAAAGTAAGTTATGTATGTTGATACTAGTCAGATTAGTGACTTGATAAAGAACCTTTTTAATGCAGATTTTAAAAACATTGTTGATTAACACATCATATGTTTTGTGCTTTTACATTACTTAAAATTAAGTACTAAAGAGAAATAATAAGTTTTTTAAAAACCTAGTCATCTACTATCAACTTATTTTGTTATATATGTCATGTTTATTTTTATTTTCCACATACTGAAGGTACTAAATAGCACATCTGCTATCTAAAAGTCATTCATTGAAGTGCTGCTGAAATTGAAATCATTTCTACTTCGTGGACACTAAAATATCAGCTGCTTCTGGTTAGTTAATTGAACTAGTGATTATTCTTGAACATGTGGGTTGGTTGTTTTCTGCCTGAAATAATTACCCAATGAGGCTTACACTAAGGCTTCAGCAGGAAGCTAACAATTGGGGTGGTGGTGAGAAGAATGTACATAACACTTCTGTGTCTGCTGCCAGATGGAGAAGCAGATGGGTGTGTAATACATTCAAAACTAACCTACATGACCTCAAATCTTCTCAGTATCTATTACCAACAAGGTCAAGATTTTTGCAAAATCAAATTTTCCAACCAATAAATTACTAAAATTAGCTAAGAACAGTTTCTGCTTAAAAGTCTGCATATTTACCTGCAAAATCATTATTGAAACCAAATTGTACATTGTTGTCTGTCACTAAAATGTGTGGTATATGAATTTTTATTAATATATATGACTAAATAAGCAGTTACTTACTAAAAAAGTGGTTATGTCTTAGTGTTTCAAACTTAATATCATTCCCTGGGTAAAGAATTAAACAATTTTAGTGCAATTATTCTTCTAAACGTGGTAAATAGAGGTTTTAATTTGTAGACCATTGTATTTGTTTTTTTTTTTTAAATTTTTATTTATTTATGATAGGTCACAGAGAAGAGAGAGAGAGAGAGAGAGGCAGAGACACAGGCAGAGGGAGAAGCAGGCTCCATGCCACCGGGAGCCCGATGTGGGATTTGATCCTGGGTCTCCAGGATCGCGCCCTAGGCCAAAGGCAGGCGCCAAACGCTGCGCCACTCAGGGATCCCACCAATTTGTATTTGTTCGTGTGTATGTGTATGAGAGTGCAGGTACATCTATTACCTATCTATCTAAATATATGACTTATTATTGGTGCTATGCTGCCTTAGAAATAAAAGTTCAAATATTTCCAACACATCGGTTAATATTCCTTTTGGAATTTTATTCTTAATTATATGAACTTGTAGGAAAACATTGCTTAATTCCAATAAAAGTAAATAAAGTACACTTTTTTTTCCTGATTATTCTTAGTTGTCCATTAGGTTTTCTTCAGGTGTGCTGTCATTACAAAGGAAAATTAATACTATAGAAGAATGTGTTCATGCCACTAATCTGAAGAGGTAAGTTAATCATAATACTCCGAAAATAGCACTCAGAAAATATATATTTACAATCAAATAATACTGCTACTTCATTTTCCCATGTTTGTCATGCTATTATTTACATTTCTTACATTTGTAACTATTGCATTGTACTTTGTGTCTCAAACACATAAATGCTTCAATCGTTTGAAAATTTAATTTACCAAATTGGAAAATGGTACAAAGAAATAGTAACAAATGCAACTGAGATTAATGCCATAAATTCACATAATGAACATAAGTATTCAAAGAGTAGATGAATCTATATTTGCTAACAAATGAATATGTGAAACTTGTTTTACACAATTACGCATAAGAAAAAATTCAAATGAGTCAGTAACACCTTGAAAAGTGGGAGATTTGGGCAGCCCCAGGGGCACAGCGGTTTGGCACCCACCTGTAGCCTGGGGCGTGATCCTGGAGACCCGGGATCGAGTCCCACGTCGGGCTCCCCTGCATGGAGCCTGCTTCTCCCTCTGCCTGTGTCTCTGCCTCTCTCTCTCTCTGTCTCTCATGAATAAATAAATAAAATCTTAAAAAAAAATAAAAGAAAAGTGGGGAGATTTGTTTGTTACATTGGTTATATATTATTCCTAGTCCTAACAGAATACATAATACTATAAAAGACGTTTGATATAGGGGATCCCTGGGTGCGCAGCGGTTTGGCGCCTGCCTTTGGCCCAGGGCGCTGATCCTGGAGACCCGGGATCGAATCCCACATCGGGATCCCGGTGCATGGAGCCTGCTTCTCCCTCTGCCTGTGTCCTTGCCTCTCTCTCTCTCTCTGGGTGACTATCATAAATAATAAAAATTAAAAAAAAAGAAACTCCTTGAGCATGTGGATCATAGATCTCACTTAAAAATAAAAGACGCTTGATATATATCTTCAAAGTTATTGACAGACATGGCTAAAAAATTGCAACAGTTTTCTGGCAGTATTTGTCAATCAAATCACACTAATGCATAATGACACTATTTTTACTTGGCCATACAAGCAGATATTTTATTTTTGCATGTGAAAAAACACTAAAGGTCAAAATATAACCAGCTTCTGGCATGTGCTGTGTATATATAGGATAAATGTTCATGCCTTTTTATTCTTTTTAGCACTAAAAACCCAAAGCTCAGAACTTTTGGTTTAGTTCTGATGTGTAAAGAGCTTAGACATTGTCACTCCTGTCTTTGCAACAAGAAAAAATCAGGACAAACTGAAAGCTCTTGACTTCTCTTGGCCCTATCTGAAAACTGGGCTTGTAGGGAAAAGCACAATCTTAAATCCAGAGATAGAGAAGAAAATTCAGAGAATTATAGCCAAGATCTGTTTACCTGGAGAAGTAATTGTCAGACCCACAATCTAGTAAGAACATTTATTGCAGTATACTTGCTTAATTCCTGGAGGCTGAACATGGTCTTGTGTGAGCAGGAGTAATCTCTGGGCAATATACTCCTGAAGGCCCCCAAACTTTCATGAGTTTTATCTTGAGGATCCCCACCTATTTATTACAGCGATGATTTTTTTTAATTTTTATTTATTTATGATAGTCACACACACAGAGAGAGAGAGAGAGAGGCAGAGACACAGGCAGAGGGAGAAGCAGGCTCCATGCACCGGGAGCCCGATGTGGGATTCGATCCCGGGTCTCCAAGATCGCGCCCCGGGCCAAAGGCAGGCGCCAAACCCGCTGCGCCACCCAGGGATCCCCACAGCGAAGATTTGAGCAAGATCTTCTCACGACCCTTGGCAAGTGAAAGGGGAGAGTAATCCTTGTGAATATGACCAGAGCTGTCTCCATTAACAAAGACCTCCCATCCAAGGAAAAAGACTTTACCAGAGCATTATTGAAGCTGGGTAAAAGTTATCCCTCTAATTCCAGTTTCCTATAGTTTTCTTGTCTTACTAAAGGGAGAAGGAGAGAATACTATATAAGAAGAAACCTATGTGAAGTTCAGAAGGTTAAAGAAACAGGTCCACAAAATGAGATTTAGTCATAAGATTTTAGAGGGTTTCCCCTTCCAAGACCCCAATACAATACTAGTGGATTATAGGTGAAGTTTGCAAGACATGAGACTCTGAAAAAAATACATGGGAAAGCCCAAAGTTTCTGGCATTTATAGCTACAGTAATCATCAAACAAAGCCAGGCTCCTAATCATATACACAAAATCCTCACAGGAGAGTCCTACTTACCTCACCTACTATTACCCAAAACTACATGTTCAGCTTTCAAACAAAAAAAATTACAAAGAATACAAAAAAGACAAGAAAAAAACACAGCTGTGAAGACTACAAAGCAAGTATAGAATCAGATTCATATAAACACCGATGTGGAATTACATGGTAGAAAATTTAAAGTGACTAGGATTAATATGTTTTAAAATTCTTAGAGTAGAAAAATAATAGAAACAGGGATAAAAACCCTATGAAAAAGAGTAAAAAAGTCAGAAATTAAAAACACATAGACAAAAATGAAAATGACTTTCATGATTTTACAAGTAGATATGCCCTGCTGAGTACAGAATTCTGAGTTTGAGATAGGTAAAGAACATATCAAATAAAGTGCAAAGAAAATATTAACTAAATAAAAAAAAGAAACAAACACAAACAAAACAGAACAGATCATCTACAGAACCATAGGATGTTTAAAAGATGTAACATATGCTTAATTAAGAGACCAGAAGACTAAGAAAGAAGAATGGAGAAGAAATATTTGAATGAGTAATGTCTGAGGATACTCTAATACACCGCTAAATCACAGACACTAGAAGCTCAGAGAACATTCAAGCAAGTTAAAACAAACAAAAATACACTATACTTGGGTTATATATTATTCAAATTATAAAAAACTAATGAAGAGAAAATCTCAAAGCAAGATATAGAAGATAAATACCTCACCTACAGAGAAAGGAGTAAGAAATCACAATGGACTATATCCAAAACCATATACGCAATAAAAAGTGAAATATTTAAAGTGCTTTAAAAAAACTAGAATTCTATTCCAGTGGAAATTATCCTTCAAGAGAAGAAGAAATATAAGGTATTTTAAGACAAACAAAAACAGAGAACTCATCACTAGCTGATCTTTTTTTTTAATTTTTAAATTTTGATAGAAGGAAAATTATTAGTTCAGTAGCCTGGATCTATATTAATAAGAAAGAATGTCAAGAAGTAAATATAAGGTAAAATAAATTTGTTTATTTTTAATCAATCTAAAATATAACTGTTTAAAGTATTATTGGGTGATTATAGTATAGGGGATAAGTGAAATGAATGACAGCGTATCTATAAAGGACAAAAGGGAAGAATTGGAAATGATCCATCATAAGTTACCCTGCACATGAAGTGGAGCAATATTATTAGTAGGTTAACACAGATTAGCTAAACTCTAGGGAACTATGCATAGTTTTTAAAGGAAAGTAAATCGAAATAATAACAAAGGACATAAATGGAATAATAAAATAACTAGAAGATAAGAAGGCAGTAAAGAAGTGAAAAGAAGGAATAGAAAACAGATACAAATATGGTTGATACCAATCAAAATATGTTAATTAATCAGTTTAAATATGAAAGATCTAATACAGTGGTTAAAGACAGAAACTAGTCAAAATAATAAAAAAGACACAACTATATATTACCTAGAAGCATTCCTCTAAATATAAAGAAGTTGATATAGACGTAAAATGATGGATGAAGATATATTATGGTAGAACTAATCAAAACAAAGTCAGACTAGTTATATGCATTTCAGACAAAACAGACATCAGAACAAGGAAAATTATCAGTTATCAGTGATTAAAGAGGAAGTACATGAAATAGTAAAGAAGTTTATTCTCCAAGAACTAACAATCCTAAATATATATGCCTTCTAAGGACAAAGCATCAAAATATCTGGGGCAAACAGTGATATATATTATACTTCATAAATCAAGATGCAGAAATCAGAAGAGATATAATTGGCCTAAACAATATATCCATCCACCTACCTAATGAATATCCTAAAAATATTCCATCCACAAGGAGTAGAATATAAATTCTTCTCAAACTTACATGAAATATTCACTAAAATAGATTACATAGGGCCATAAACCACACCTTAGCACATCTTAAAATGTATAAACTCAAACAATTAAATATCTTAGATCACAATGAAGTCAAACTAGAAATTAGTAATAGAAGCCCACCTGGAAAATCCTCAAATATTTCTAAAAACACAATTCTTAACAGTACACAGGCACAGAAATGTTAAAAAATTTCAAAAAATTATTAACTAAATGAAAATAGAACTCATTAAAAATGTGCCAAATGCAGGAAAAAAGTAGTGCTTAGAGAAAATTTATAGCATAAAACACATATGTTAAGATACAGGAATAACTAAAAACTGTCAGTTTGGGAAACCAGAGAAAGAAGACTAATGTAAGCAAGCAGAAGAAAAGAAACAATAATTTTGAAATGAACAGAAATAAAACTCAAATTAAGAAAAAAATAGGGAAAAATCAACCAAAATAACACCTCCTTCTTTGAAAAGATCAATGAAATTGATAATCTTCTAGGTAGGCTAAAAAAGAAAAAAAGAGACGAGAAGAGAGAGGAGAGGAGAGGAGAGGAGAGAGAGGAGAGAGAGGAGAGGAGAGGAGGAAGAGAGAGAGAGAGAGAGAAGAGAAGAGAAGAAAAGAGAAGGAGAAAGAAAAGAGAAGAGAAAGAGAAGAGAAGAGAAGAGAAGAGAAGAGAAGAGAAGAGAAGAGAAGAGAAGAGAAGAGAGAGGAAAAAAGAAAGAGGAGAAGGAGGAGGAAAGAGGAGAGGGAGGGAGGAAAGAGGAAGGAAGGAAGGAAGGGAAGGAGGAAGGAAGGAGGAAGGAAGGAAGGAAGGAAGGAAGGAAGGAAGGAAGGAAAGAAGGAAGGTAGGTAGAAGCAAATTACAAATGTCATAAATAAAAGCCAATACTACATCTACCATGGGATTAAAAAAGATAAGAAAGGGCGGCACTTGGGTGACTTAGTCCCTTAAGCATCCAACTATTGATTTTGGTGCAGGGTGGTGAGCCAACTCTGATTTTAGGATCTCGAGGTGGTGAGACCCAGCCTGTAGTCAGGCTCTATGCTGGACGTGGAGCCTGCTTAAGATTCTCTCTTTCCTTCTTTTCTGCCTCCCCCTTATTCTCATGTGCTCTCACTCTGTCTCTCTCAAATATAAATAAAATAATAAAATAAAATAATAAAATAAAATAAATAAAAATAATAAAATAAAATAAATAAAATAATAAATAAAATAAAATAAATAACATAGGAATACATTAAATAATAATTTTGTGCCCATAAGTCTGGTAATTCAGGTAAATGGAATACTTTGTGAAATATACAAATTACCACAAGTCTCAGAAAGACAGATAAACTTGAGAGTGTTTTATCTATTAAGAAAGTCAGTTCAACTCAACTAACCATTTAGGGAAAAAAATGAAAGCAATTATCAACAATCACTTAAGTCAATAGGATTAGTAAAAGCACTTCCTAACTTATTCTACAAGGCCAGTGATATCCTAACAACAAAACAAGATAAATACCTATAAGGAATAAAAACTATAGATTAAGACCTTTTAGGAACATTAACATATCTCATGAACATAGAAGAAAAGTGAATTAATTCGTTCAATTAAATATTAACATATCAGATCTAATAATGTATAAAAAATTATACACCATGACCAAGGGAGATTTATTCCAGATACACAGAGTCAGTTCAAGATGTGAAAATCCATCAATGTACTACACTATTAATGTAATCTTTAAACCATCAAAGACTAACGAAAAAAATAGTATGACCATAGCAATTCATGCAGGAAAAAAACATTTCACAAGGTGTAAAAATCTCAATTATGTAAACCTCTCAGCGAAGCAAGAATAAAGGAGGATATCTCCAACTTTATTTAAAAAAATCTACAGAAGCAAAACTGACTTCATGTTTAATGGTGAGAAACTGGACCCTTTCCAACTAAGACTGGGAACAAGGGAGGATGTTTTCTCTATAGTCCCATTCAATGATATATAAAGAATCCTAGTTAGTGCAAGAAAATAAACAAACAAAAGGAAATTGATTATTTGCAGATTGAGAAGGAAGATATAAACTATCTCTAGTCACAAATAATTTGATTGATTTTTTTAAATCCCAAAGAATTAAGAACTCATAAAAAATCATAAGTGAGTAGAGGAAGAAGGATAAAGGATAAATATACAAAGAGTGATTCTATTTTCTTTCCAATAAAGCAATTAGAATTTGATATTTAGGACATGAACTGACATTTTACCAAAGACATACAGACAGACAACAGACCCATGAAAAGATGCTGAATATCACTCATCATGGGGGAAATGCAAATCCGAATTACAGTGAGATATCACCTCATGCCTGTTAGAATGGTTAAAATCAACAACACAAGAAACAAGTGTTGGTGAGGATGTGGAGAAACTGTAGATGAGAATGGAAACTAGTACTTTCACTCTGGAAAACAGTATGGAGATTCCTCAAAAAATTTAAAATAGAACTACCATACAGATCTAATAATGGCATCATTGAATATTTACCTAAAAAGTACTAAGACACTAAATCAAAAAGATATCTGCACCCCTATGTTCATTACAGCATTATCTACAATAGCCATTTGTAACAACATGGACGGAGCTAGAGAGTATAATGCTAAGTGAAATAAGTAGTCAGAGAAAGACAAATACATATGATTTTACTCATATATGAAATTTAAGAAACAAAACAGATGAATGAAGACCAGACAAAGGGATACAAACCAAAAAACAGATCATTGGCTATAGGGAATAAACTGATGGATACCAGAGGGGAGATAAGCAGAAGGATGGGTGAAATAGGTGAAAGGGATTAAAAGACACTTATCTTGATGAGCACTGAGTAATACATAAAAATTTTGAAGCACTATCTTGTACACCTGAAATTAATATTATAACACTATATATTAACTATACCTAAAATAAATAAAAATTCTAAAAATACCATTTACCACAGTATTCCAACACTGAAATCCTTAACAATAATGAATTTAACAAAATGTACATAGGAATTGTATGTGGAAACTATAAAATATTGATGAAAAAACACAAAGAAGATTTAAATAAATGGAGATTTATTACATAGTTTTGTTTTGGAAGACTTGTTATTATTAAGGTGTCAATTCTCTTAACTTGGACTTTAGATTCAACTCAATCCCAATGCAAACAGATCTAGTAGAGCCAACACAATACTGAACAAGGACAAAGTTGAAAGGCTCGTAATATTTAAGAATTACTATAAGCTACAGCTATTAAGATAGTTTGACACTGGAAAAGAAAATAATAATTGAACAGATTAGAAAGCACCAAAATAAAACATAAAATCAGTCAACTAAATAAATACCAACTAAAGTAGTAAGGGTAATTCAATGAAGCAATGATAGGCTTTTCATTAATGGCTGAAATACTTAGATGTCCATATGGAAAAGAATGCACAGAAACTGAACTTACACAAAAACTAGTTCTGAATGCAGCAAAAACTACACAAGCATAAAATTTCCTGATGAAAATGTGAAACTTAATGAAGAAAGTCTTCATAACCTTGGCTTTGTGAGTTTTCTGATGTAATAGTAGCATAATTAATAAGCAAAAATTTTAAACACTGGATTAATAAAAAACTGCAAATATGGATCTTCAAATGATACTAGCAAAAGTATGAGATAGTAAGTCATAGGCTGGAAGAAAAGATTTGCAAAAGACACATCTAATAAAAAAATTTCTATCTAAAATTTATCGAGAACTCCTCAAACTCAGGAATAAGGAAATAAAGAGCCATTTTTTTTTTAAAGGGAGACAGAACGTAAAGACTGCTAACTCTGGGAAACGAACTAGGGGTGGTAGAAGGGGAGGAGGGCGGGAGGTGGGAGTGAATGCGTGACGGGCACTGGGGGTTATTCTGTATGTTAGTAAATTGAACACTAATAAAATAATAATAAATAAATAATAAATAAAAATAAATAAATAAATAAAAAGTAAATGTTCTAAAATTATACATTAAGGAAGATATATGAGTGGAAAACAGTAATATGAAAAGATATTCAAAGTTTTTTCAATTAGGAAATTACAAATTAAAACCTCACTGATATGCTAAAACATTTGAATGGCTAAATTAGGAAAAAAAGACAATACCAAATGCTTATGAGGATGTGGAGCAACATAAACTCTCATTTCCTGCTGGTAGGAATGCAAAATGAAACAGCCACTTTGGAAGACAGTTTAGCAGCTTTACAAAGTTAAGTAAGCATAGCCTCACTATATATACAGCAATACTACTCTTAGGAAATTGGTTGAGTAATTTGAAATTGCTTGAGTAATTCTGCACATACATAAACCTGACTGCAAACGTTTATGGAAGCTTTATTCATAATGGCCAAACACTAGAAGAAACTAAGATGTCCTTCAAAGGTGAATGGATGAATAAACAGAGGTATACCTATACAACAGACTATTACTTGATAAAAATTTTAAAAAGAACTTTAAGGTACAAAAACACATGGGTAAATTAAAAATGCTTACTGCTAAGTGAAAGGATCCTGCCTGAAAAAAAAAAACTCTATAATTCCAATAATCTGACATTCTGCAAATGTTAATACTATAGTTATGGTAAATAAATCAGTGGTTCCCAGTTCAGGAAGATGGACAGATTGAATAAGCAAAGGATGGCATATTTTCTTGGGGCAGTGAAATTACTATCTATAACACTGGAGGGTGACTATAAGACATTAAACAATATTTGTATATATTTTAAAAAGATCAAGTAATTCAATAAGATTTAATAGGATAGATATGTGTTTATTTTCCAACATTTAAAAATATATTTAATGTATTTTTGCAATGCCAAGATTTCCATTAAGACAACTCATGAAAATGATCTGGGAACTGTCATTAGTTAATAATTGTTTAAAAATGCAATATTCTATCAATTTATCAACTGCACATGTTTTTACATTTTTAACTTCTGTGACATTAAGTTGAGTCTTATAATGGATGGCATGTCATACTCTAATTGGCAAGATTTTTCTTTCTCAGTGGTATATGTAAAATGATACATATAAAAAATTAAGGAAATGAAGCATTTTGCTTATTAGACTTTGTTTAATTTTTGTTTTCATTTTTCCAGAGTAACTAAGGAAAAATATAAAAGCAAGTAAAAATTATAGTTAGTATAACTTGAGAGTTCTATTCTATTTTTATTATCTTTAAAAAGATTGTGCATTTTTTTTTTGAGAGAGAGAGAGAAAGAGAGAGGGAACATGTTAGAGCATCCGCATGCAAGGTGGTGGGGGAACAGAGAGAATCTTATGCAGGCTCCAGGCCCAGCATTTATGGAGTTGATGCAGGGCTTGATCTCATGGCCCCAAGATCATGACCTGAGCAGACATCAAGAGTTGGATGATTAACCAACTGGGCCACCCAGACGCCATTAGAGATTGTATATTTTATTTAGGTCTTCCCTTAAAAATCAGTAATATTCTCAGGAAAGAAACTTTGAAATGATGCTTAGAATTAGATCAAAATACACATATTGGGTAATCTGAAAAAATATTAAAATGTCATGGAAATATTTGCACATATCATGATATTGAAATGCCATTAACTGGAATGAGGAACATAATATACCATGATTGTCACTTCTACTCCTAAATGATCAAGCTCAGTTTAAGACCAAGTGTTATTTCCCCCTGAAAATGAGATAAGAAAGGCTAGATCTTTGATCTCCATGGAGTAGCAATGGGTAAAGAGATGTTTTTGAAATTTGTCATTTATAGACCACCATAAGTCTACATAAGGAAAAGTTTCTATTCCAGTTATGTTTTGATTTTCCCTAAAAAAGAAGACCACATAAAATATAGGGAATTTAGGACACAGGTAAAAAACAAAATATGATCATCCTTAAATTGATGAGAGAGAACAGTTCTATTAAGATTTTAAAGATAAGCTGTACAGATATTATAAGATATTAACTTGGAAACCTTGACTGAGGCAGTAAGATATAATAGGTAAGACATTCTTATAGACCAAGATGCAAATTTTCAAACAACATTTCTGAAAATCAATTTCATCACTCTTACAATCTTTCATTTGCATGGAGAATAAGAAAATCACTCCTCATTGTATCTGCAATCAGATGTTCCCAGCCTAGAGAATACAAAGCTAATGTATTTCTTCTTCCATTTGACTTGCCTCTTGTCACTCTACTCAAGATTGAAGAGATTAGACACTGTGCTTAGGAAAGAAAGAGAGAAAGAAAGAGAGAGAAAGAGAGGGAGGGAGGGAGGGAGGAAGGACGGAAGGAAGGAAGGAAGGAAGGAAGGAAGGAAGGAAGGAAGGGAAGAATGCAGTAGAAATGACTCATCTGCCTTCCATTACTCAAAGTTCTCACCTGCAGTAGACCCCATTAGGGGAAGAAAAGTCATTGTAATGTTTAAGGAAGTTGGATATTGGGAGTTTAATTATTAACTGGTAACTACCATTCAAATTATTAAATTAAGATTGTTTTGCAACTTATAGTGATATTAGAATCTTCCTACTTTCATCATATATTTTCCATAAATTTTAAAGTTAGCATCACTATTAGGGCTTTCCCTATTCTTGATTGTTTGAAATATCACTTATATACTTAGAAAACGAAATTGTAGTATACATATTTGAAATACATGTTAGGTTATTAAGTAAACCATTTTCATGATGTTTTTAACAAATGTGTACTTTGATTTATATATTCTGAGATACACGCAAGATAAAATTGGTGTCACTCTGCTTTCTCCCTAGGATTAAAAAGATTTTCCAATTCTAAATTCTCTTCAACTACCAGGACAGCCCTGTTTTTAAAATATAGTCCTGTATGTAGACCTGGATAACACATGGGCATGTTTTCCTCAAATTATAAGTATAAATTTTGTATTCCCAATCTTTAGCATCCTACGTGTGTGGAGAGGACCATTTGCGGTTTCTTGTCCTGTATGGTCATTTATTTAAGGACTGCACATATTCTGTAAAGAAGCTACCATGATTCCATGCTTTCTAGGCACTAGAAACTATTTTAAGTACTTAAAAATATTATTTATTTAATCCTCTCAACATCTGTAAGTGGAAATTATTGTAATTATACCCATTTTAAAGCTGAGGAGACCAATGCCCAGAGAGTTAGGGAACTGTCCAAGGTCACACGGTTACAAAACAGCAATCCTGGAATTTGGCCCCAGGCACTCTTGGCTGTGGTGGCCACCACAGGGCCTACTGTCCTGCACTGCCAAGGAGAACTTTCCAAAAACAAGCAGGGAGTGTGCTTTGATATTTATAAAGCTCAGCAGCCAGTGAGTGGAACATGAGTGGGAGGTTTGTTGCCAATAAAAAAGAGAGCTGATAGAGGGCAGGTCTCCAGACTGGACAAAATGAAGAGCTGAGCGAAGACAGGGGCAATGCAATTGAGACAGTGATGGAGATGGAAGAGAATGAAACAACAGAATTTAGAGAGAGGTGAGGAGGAGGAATAGGTCTACCTGTGGTTTTCTGACTTTGAAAAAAACCAAATCCCTTTGTCTCCTGTTTACTTCAAATTGGTTCCTTCCACTCTGTGGAGAGAGTATTTTGGGAAATCTGTAATTTCCCTGATATATGTCGGTGTATCAGTTTGGAATGGTTGGTAAATATAGCCCCAAATCTGAAATTTAGAAAGGAAGAAATAAGACAGATTGTATGTGTTATAAGGCCGGTACCAAAACAGGTACTTTGCTCCCAAGGGCACACATTTCTAAGCTGAGATCTATGAACTTGATCTCTGGATGGGCTCTAAAGGGTCTGAGCCACTTAAAATTGCAGGCAAAATTGTGCGTACCTTTGCGTCTCCGCGCTTCTCTGGGGAGGGTGTCCAAGCCTGTGTTAGAGTCTCAGGGGCTTTGTGACACAACAAAGCTCATAAACCACAGTCCGAGACCCTTAAGGTAAGTGCCATCCTTTTTTTTTTTTCAACTTTTTTATAACATAGTGCGGTGCTCAGGATTAGTCTGCAGACAGACCATCTCAGTTTAAAGCCTGCCTCTGCCACCTGCTTTTTTATGACTGTGAGCAAGTTTTTTTTTATTCTCTCCCTGCCTCAGTTTCCTCATCTGAAAAACGAGGAGTTTTCTAGTAGTTTTGAGAGTTTAGTCAATACAGGTAACGTTAAAAGGGCAGTGCTGGCACCAAATAAACTCTGATATGCTCTAACTCTTCCTTTGACCAGCAACATTTATTTTTCTTCACATAGAACTGTATCTTGCAGTCATTCCTGCCACATGGAGAGATTACATTAATATTATATTATGTAAAATCATTCGCTCAGTAACTATTGTATGAAACTAAAATGCACCCCTCAGATAGGGAGGGGCAACACTCTTCATCAAGCCCTGTACACGGGTATAATACACAAGAATCATAAAGAATGAATATTTTATGGATTCCTACCTAGAAATATTCACATTCTATAGATCTGTGTTCAGGCCAAGATTCTGCATTTGTAATAAGGGGCCTCAGATATGATTTAGGTAATCCAGAGCAGCCTGAAGAGCATTATTTTAATTGTTCTACTTTCGTCCTTTTATACTGCAGTCCTCCTAGTTATATTAGTCAGGAGTGATGGGATCTCTAAAATCTACAGATCATACATAAATTGCCCATAAACAAACAGGGGTGGAATGGATAAACAAATGTCCTTTTGTTTCCCAGGAAAGCTGGTTACTTCGCCCCCTTAGAAAAAAAATGCCTATCGCTTTTCTACTCCCAAACTAGCTCTTGTTATTTAAAATACATCTTATTAAAATTACTTCTGTTATAATTTGGAGATCCTTAAATTTCCATCTGGCTATAGCTTCATTCCCTGTCATAGCAGTGCCTTTGCCACAAGCGTCCAAGGCATGATTATGCCAATCAGTCATGTATTAGAACATTTTCTGTTTTCCCAAGAGCATGTCTAAGAAGCGAAAATTAAAAAAAAAAAAAAAACACTCACACACCCCTCACAGTTTATAATCTGATTTTGCATGAGAAGTCTGCAAAACCACAATGATACGAAAATCTGTGAGCATCTTGCACCAAGACATTGATGGTATTCTGGTTTTTCGATATCATGTGGATTCTTTAAAAATTAATTTCTCATCTTCCGAGTAGCTAAATATTTTGAAACTATGTAATTTTTCCATCACAGAAAAAAGAATTTAGAAACATATTTCTTGGCATATCATTCCAATGGGAATTTCATGCAAAAGTAATATTTTAACAGCAGGCTGGAAGGAAGACTCATTGCCTTGTCAAGTGCCAGTTACAAAATTAGACACAGCCTTAAAGGGAATAAATGGGGGATTAAAATGTTTTTGAAGCTGCTCATTTGTCTAAACTTTATTAAAATTTCCATGAAAGGGTAATGATATTGATCGACATATTGTCATATATACAGAACAAAAACAAAGTGAACGGAAGAATGATAAATTATTTCGCCTTAAAAATTCACGTTACTGATGGCCAGTGCTATCTGAACTGTATTTAGATGAATTAAGCAGATGCTACCCTTCTATTTCTAACAAAAGGAATGAAATTCAAATCAAAACATAGGAAGGCAAATCTCAGAAAAGTATGTGAAGGTTTAAAGCGGCCACAAGTCTACGAGTTGAGATGTCCTTAGCAAACAATTATTCCATCTAATACATCATTGATATCATTACCATATTTATCACCAGTATGCAATGTTTATAAATTGTGTTGACCTCGGTGACTAATTTAGGTTACAAATCGTGAATCACTGTATCATTTTTCGCTTCCGTTTCTTTTAATGTCTGGGTCCTTTCTGGTTTCAGAGTGATACATTCTGGGTTCTGTAGTCCTTTGGGCTAATATCTTTTATACAGGGTGGGGAGGGGCTGAGCCATCTATCCCTTTGATGGAATCTGCTTTGTAAATAGACTGATGTACACTTTTTGTACACAAATATGTTTGTATACAAATCATGTTTCCTACTTTGAATTTTTTTTCCTGTGTGTGAATATATCATCATACTCCAGAGTAAACGACTGGATACACCAGGTCTACTGGAGTAGACCGTATCTGGGGATCTCACGGACAGAAGAGTGATGGGTGCCCAGGTGCCTGCTTCTTTCGGGACCCCCCAAAGAGTTGTCGGTGGGGTTTTAAGCCACACAGTGTTCTGTTTTGTTTCTTAAACTTAGAGGAAACTTTTTTTAAAATGACAACAAAGGGGATCCCCGGGTGGCTCAGCGGTTTAGCACCTGCCTTCAGCCCTGGGCCTGACCCCAGAGACCTGGGATCGAGTCCCACGTCGGGCTCCCTGCATGGAGCCTGCTTCTCCCTCTGCTGTGTCTCTGCCTCTCTTTCTCTCTCTCTGTGTCTCCCATGAATAAATGAAGAACATCTTTAAAAAATAATAAAAGGGAACAAAGAACATAAACCGTTGTGGCCGCGATAAAGGGACAGCAGGGAGGACGGGGACGGCCAGGGACTTCCACGGCAGGTCTTCTACCTCCTGGAAACGAGCTCGTCCCAGACTCTGGTCACTTCGTGGTCTTCTTGGGTCCGCTCAGCGGTCTTCCCGGAGAGTGGGTGAGATCTGCTGCTTCCCGCCCCCGGGCCCCCCAGGACCTGAGGGCTTCCATCACCCCTTCCGTCCCTCACAGGGCTTGAAGGGGTTGGAGAAAGATCTTTTCCCATGCTGTTTGTCTCATAAAGCCCTATTTTTTTCTCTTCCAGAACCTTCCAGAGTTCGGCTTTGGCGAGTCCCCGACCCCGTGTCCGAGCACCTGCAGGGGAGGAGGGTGCACGGGGCGGGAGGGCTCCGGGGCTGCGGGCGGCGGGGCGGGCTCGGACACCGGGTGGGCTGGGGTGGGGTGTGGAACTCGCCAAAGCCGAACTGTGAAAGGTTCTGGAAGAAAAAAAAAAAAAGGGAAAAAGGACTTTATGCACACAAACAGCATGGGAAAAAAATCTTTCTCCAACCCCTTCAAGCCCTGCGAGGGACGGAAGGGGGTGATGGAAGCCGTTTGGTCCTGGGGGCCCCGGGCGAGCCCGAGGAAGGCGCAGATGCTCCTGGGAGCCCTCCGGCCACGTGCACCCTCGTCCCCTGCAGGTGCTCCCCTGCAGCTCCTCACACCTGCCCTTCCGCAGTCACTGTCCCTGCGTGTGGCTGCGCGGGGCGCCAGGTCCTCCGCCCCGCTCTCTCCCCCCCCCGCAGCAGGTGCACCCGGGAGGGGGCGCACGGGGGCCCGAGGGCAGCTGCCAACCAGGGTTCAGACGCGGAGGAGGGCGTGCGCAGGTGCAGGTGCGGGTGCAGGGACCCGGGGCTCGGCCGCTTCCTGTGGCCCCGCGCACCCCCCCCCCGCAGTGCGCAGGTGCGGCAGGGCGCCGCGGGGTCCAACGGGAGGGGGGGGGGGGGGGGCCAGGCAGCGCCCTCGACGCGACCCGCAGGTGCCGGAGCGCAGCCGGGTCAGGCCCCAGGCGGGCCCTGCACCCCCCAGGAGGGCCCGGCTCAGCGGGCGGGGCTCCCCGAGAGGCCGCGGTTGCCTGCGGGGCTCCCGAGGGTCTTCCCCGCGGCGCATCCCCTCCCGCGGCAGGTAAGGCTCCGCGCCCCCGCCCCGTCTGCTCCAGGGGCCCCTCGCGCCCGCAGGACGCCGGCCGTTGGGTCGTTGGGCTGGTCCGGGCGGGGGGGCGGGGCGGGCTGTCGGGCCCCGGCGCCCGGGCCGGCCTCGGTCTCCCCGCGCAGGGCGGCCCGCTGAGGGCTGCGTCCCCAGAGAAGCCACAGGCCAGCCCCGGGGCAGGCCCGAGAGCGCCGGCGGGTGCTCCCAGGAGGAGCCTGGCGGGGCCTGGCGGGCTGCGGGGGGGCGGGGGGGCTTCTCCGCCTCCCCCGGGGCAGCACCAGGAAGCCGAGCAGGGACCCGGGGGAGCCTGGGCCGCTCTTCTGTCCTGGAGCCCGCAGCCCGGAGGCTCTGCTAGCCTCCCCCTGTTGGGGCCGGGGCACCCTGACACCTGCCAGCACCTGCCGAGGCGGGGCCCGGGGCTGCAGCAGGGCCACCCCCGCCTGACATGACCAGGCCTGGGGGGCGAGTCCAGCAGCTACATCCGTGCACATCCCTAGGAGGGGAGGGGACGGCCTCCCGCCTGACATGACCAATGCTTGGCCATTGTTATGAACCTTGGCCTTAGTCGTTTTTCAGGGCGCTTAGTGGAAGACTTTTCTTTTTTATTTTGAGAGACCAACTTACAGCAGGAATCAGTCTTTGATTAATTTGTTCCTTTCTCTGTTTAAAAAAGTACTTTTTTTCCATTAATATGTGAGCAGTAGTTTTAGTATATTACACCTCTTAATTTGTAATGCCTTTAAAATTATGATTTGCCTATCATTTAAGTGCATCATTATAAATTAGATCATAATTTAATCTATGTATTTTTCCTGTATATGAAAGGTAGAACAGAAAGCTTAGGAGTTATTATAAATATGACTGACAATACGGTCTAATTATAAAAATTATGGTGTCAACAGACTTTTACAACTTTCATCATGGAAAAGTATTCACAGAGTTTCACCCTTGCTTTGTTTCAATAGAGATAATATTTACACAGTAAAAGAGAAAATTAAATTGTGCAAAAATAAATTATATAGGCTCTAACAGGCTCCCTCCATAATCCCCAAATGATAGCCTGTTCTCTAGAAATCACCAGATATTTTAAGGTTTTAAAAGGTTTTTAAAGAAAGACCTTAAAATATCTGGTTTTGTTTGATTTGATTATTAGTACCATCGTTCTAAAGAATGCAATTAAAACATAATATACCAATTTGAGTTTACACATCCTGTTGTCCGTTCTTACAGGCAATAAATGGGGGTCCAGCTTCTGGAGGCAGTTAGGTCTTGAAAAAAAATACCTGAACACTCTGTACCTACAGTCTCTAATTTTTAAGCAGAATAATATTAACTTATATCTTAAAAATCTGTTGTTAGGGTTCATTAAAATGCATTCAGCATTCAAACTGGAGAGATTTACAAGTCAGTATCATGGCTATGTACATATTATTAACTACATAATTAAGGTTAGCGATGGTCTCAAGTAAGAAAACATGTATCTTTTTCTTTAAACCACGTGAAGGAGCATGTTCAAGCTCTCAGGTTCAATTCATTCTCTTTCTTACACTTTATCAACTGCTTAAAACAATTATCATATGTTAGACTGCTTTGTAATCATACCATAACTACTGGTACAGTATTGTGATTTTCCTGGAGTTAATATCTTGTGGATATAGAAAAGTCATATGAAATATTGCAATTTCTATAACCTATTTTTTGATTGGGAACTACATTATCTTGATCAAAGAGCCATCTTTATCTTCTTACTTCTCAAGTGTATACATGTAATTAGATTAATTGCTAAAAAGACAGTCTTCATGGGGCCTCCTTTGTCTTCCTTTCATTTGAATCTTGTTTTAATTTTCCTAGAATACTTTCTTAGGTTAGTTTGGATACTGGAGTTAGCTGAGTCAGAAATGACTCCAAATAATTGTTACTTTAAAAAAAAAGGTAGTTTGTTTCTCCAATAAATATAAGGTAAAGCAACTCCATAACTGTCAGTCTTCTGTTTCATTGCTCCATTATCTCAACACATGGCTTCATTCTCATAGTCCAATATGTCTACTCCAGTTTCCTCTATGATATTGTGATTTATGCATGAGGAGTGAAGCGATGAGGAAGGCTGGGATGTAGAGGGAGGATTTCTTTCTGTTAGGGAAAGAACCCTGACAACTCTTATGTTTATAGTGCAATGGTCTGAACTTAGGCATAGAGCCATACTTAGCCGCAAGAGAGATTGGAAAAGTTTGCTTTAGCTGGATGACCATTGCTCAACAAAATACTCTTATATTGCGAGAGGAGGTTATTAGAGGGCAGCTCGCTGTCTCTGCCACAGTTCTTGCTCTTGAAAAGATAAGAATACTTGCATATCTTTCTTTTCACACGCAAAATTCACAAAGTTCTTTCCATTCTGTCACCCATCCCAGGATTTCTAGCTAATGTGTGGTCTTCTCTTTCAGGGTCAATTATAGTACCAAGTGGTCTGACCATATATAAACTGAACTTAAAAAAAACAAACAAACTAAAAAACAAAGGCAGCTTATCTGTACACACTCCCCTCCCCATGCCAAATATGCAGTGGTTTGGTTAACATAGGCAATCGCAATACAACATACAATTTGAAAAAGGGTAAACAGAA
Source organism: Canis lupus familiaris (assembly GCF_011100685.1). Taxonomy (NCBI): domain Eukaryota; kingdom Metazoa; phylum Chordata; class Mammalia; order Carnivora; family Canidae; genus Canis; species Canis lupus. The sequence continues at coordinate 41,022 of NW_023331328.1, forward strand.
ATAAAACACTGAACAACTGCTCAAGAGCTATTATCCTATTTCGCTTGGTCAGAATTATGAAGCCTTTAGGCAAAGGCAGAGAGGTAAATCCCCTGGTAAATCCATATCAGCCCTGTACTGCTTTCTAGGACAAATCCCTATGTCCTTCACAGTTGAAATTTGTTGTGCTAAGTGGTCCTTCCTTTTCTGTTGTCTTCTGTACCCTTTATGAGATCTACAGAGCATTTGCAGCTAAAGTTTTCCTGATGCAGTTTTGGGATAGAACACTCACAGGCTTCTGCAGACATGTAGTCTCTGCAACAAAACATTTTTAGGAGCACCTGGGTGGCCCAGTTGTTTAAGCATCTGCCTTTGGCTGAGGTCATGATCTCCTGGTTCTGGGATGGAGCCCTGAGAGTCAGGCTCCCTGCCCGGTGGGGAGCCTGCTTCTCCCTCTCCCTCTGCTCCCTGGCTCTTGCTCTTTCTCTCTCTCAATCTCTATCTCAAATAAATAAAATCTTTTTACAACCTGACAATACATTTTTTAGCCAAAAAAAAAAAAAGAAGAAGAAAAAGGAGGTTTCTAGTGTTTTTACTTTTCATCAATTTCCTCTGCAAATGAACCCAGATGGAGAGCCTATCTGGACATAGAGATTAAACCTGAACACTCTCATCTGTGTATTGGTGTTTGTGGTTTGTCCTTCAGGATCTCTCAGATGATAGGAAACTGCAACCTGGCCAGTTGTTTAACATTTAACAGTTATCACTGAGTTCTTATTGTACCAAGTTGTATTGTCAGTACAAGTTTGATGGTTGTCCAATTTTTTTGTGTATTTTTCAAAACGTAGATCTTTTAGAATTATGCATTTTTCATCAGAACTTTGAAAACTCAAAAAAAAACTTTGAAAACTCATGTCTATGTGTTTATGTCTGGGAACTCAATGTGCCTTTCAATTAAAAGATTTATCAGACAGTTGTCTAATTAGTTCCCATAGATAATTGCATCAGTCTTCCTGGCCTTTGTCAATGTATCTATAATCCTATAACCAATGTTAGTAAAAATGTTACTTTTTTTTACATATTTTCTAACTTTGTTGGGATTTATAGTTTTGCTGTGATTTTAAGAGGAAAATTAAATTTAAAATGTGTTCCCAATCCACTTCCATTTAAAACAACAAAAAACATACAGAGATGTGAATAAAGACTAGAGCTTTACAAATGAGAATATTTACCAGGACTATTTCCAACTCCCAAACTATTTGGGAAGACAAAAGTATTTTAATAATACAGTTTTCTTTTTATCTATAATAAGTAAAAGTGTAAGTTATAAATTCATTTATTTTTACTTTTAATTTTTTGTTGTCATTGACGTATTTAATATGATATTATTCACCATACTGCATATTACAAAGTTAGTGTTACATTCTGAGAATTTTGAACAATAGAACTAAGTTAAAACGATCGACTAAATATCACAATCTCTCCCATGACTGTGACAGCATGAAAAGCAAGATGTATTTTATATGTAAATAAATGTGGTTTGGAGCTACGTTTTTCATTCTCAAGTGATAGTAGAACTTTCTGATTGATGGCTTTATGTTAATAAATAGCTGGACTTTGGGAGACTGGGCTGTTGGAAACACAAAGCAACTGAACAGTGGAGCAGTGGAGAGGAGCATTTGTGTGCATTGTGAATGAAGTTACATATTTATACTTAAAATGCTATTTGTCATACATTTTTAATCTTTTGACCTCATATGAAACTTTTTGATCAATCTTTAGAACTTTTTTTGTTTATCTCTGTATAAATTCACACATATTCATCAATCTGTCTACCTGGGCATGATTTAATTAAATGAGGATTTCACCTGACTTCTTAGCTGATTTTGATAATATACCCACATTTTTTTCTTCAAAGCCCCTAAAGAACAATGTACAATAAATAAATGTAAAAACTCAAATACTATTCTGTTTTTGTGATGTTTGACATAAGCCAAGTAATGTGCTTCACAATAGGCCTGGACAAGTATGATGAGAGAGGTAGATTATTCCAATGCTAAAACTTCTTCCTTGTCTCTATTACTCCTTTAAACTTTGAATCTACTTGTATCCTTTCCAGTTCATAAATTATTTTTGAAGGATATGTTGTAAAAATATCCCTAATATTGGCTCCCCCTGCCCTTGAAACCATATTTTGGTGACTCGAAGAGCTAAATCTGAGTGAATTTAAGAGAAATAAGATATTTTGCGGGGAACTTGGGTGGCTCAATCAGTTAGGCATCCAACTCTTGATTTCAGCTCAGGTCTTGATCTCAGGGTTGTGAGTTCAAGCCCTATGTTTGACTCCCAGTGTGGAGCCTACTTAAAGATGATATTTTTAAAGGGGAGAAAATAACTTGTGTGGGACCTGAGAGAAATGGCATCAAGCTAGTTTGTATTATCCATTTCATTTTGTTTTGTTTCTTAGTATGTAGAAAGGAACTGTGTGTGTGTTATATTCCTGAGAATAAAATTGCACAAAATATAGAGTAAGGAAGGAAGAATAAAAAATTGCTAGAGCATAAAACTTAAATGGACAGAGGAGATTCTATCTAGAAAATAAACAGATTCAGTTGGTATAGTACTTTGACAATTGATTCAAGTAACAGTTGGAAAGAGAGTACATAAGGTGCAGATCCTGAGAGTGGGTATGTGTGGTAGTGGGATTCTGTAGAACATTTTTTTAATGTTGAAATTAAACCAGCAAAGGGTAAATCAGGACATCTCCTGAAATTAGGGAAAAGGGAGGAAGGAGAGCTAGAATTTTTGAGGAGAGCAAAGACAGTAAAGGAGCCATCTAGGAGAGTGGAGATGAAGGACCTGGAGTTGTGTGATTGTTGGACAGCCTAAAAGCTCCTAAGGTTTGTGCCATCACATAAGTAAGTTGATTAGTTGCAAGAATGCAGAAATAAATGTAGACAATTGGGTTTAACTCAGAAGTGGTGCTTTTTCCAAGTGAGTTTAAATTAAAAAAAAAAAGAGGGGAGAGACAAGGAATTGGTAAAAGAAACATTATATTGATTGACCATGGTATTTAAGATGGCTAAAGACAAGAGGACACCAATAGGTAAGAGGCAGTGGAAATGCAGTAACATTTGTAGCCCCTATGGTGTAGAGAGATTCTTGGAGCCTAGATCCTTTTTTTTTTTTAAGATTTTATTTATTTATTCGTGAGATACACACAGAGAAAGGCAGAGACATAGGCAGAGGAAGAAGCGGACTCCTTTCAGGCATCCGGATGTGGGATTTGATCCCGGACCCTGGGATCATGCCCTGAGCCAAAGGCAGATGCTCAACTGCTGAGCCACCCAGATGTCCCTGGAGCCTAGATCTTGAAAGAAGTGACCTCAAATGCTAGTTGGCAAGGATCAGAGAAGGAAATGCCTGAAATTGAGATGAAAGATATGCAGAAATCTAAGGACAAGATTGTGGTGAGTTGCTTTTGTAGGGTGAAGAATAGGAACATCAAGGGAGAGGACTCAAGGTGTCAGAAGTGAAGGTGTTGGAAGGATCATCTATACACATACTGAAATCCCAAAAAGACAGGTAACCAGTAAACAGGATGACAGTGAATTGGGAACTGAAGTCATCCAAAAATAAGGATTAATAATGTAGGTATTGGGAAACTGCACAATAATTTTCATAATTGGAAATATAAAGTAATAACAAGAATTTTATTTTATTTTTTAAGATTTTTAAAATTTATTTATTCATGAGAGACACACACAGAGAGAGAGAGAGAGAGAGAGAGGCAGAGACACAGGCAGAAGGAGAAGCAGGCTTCATGCAGGGAGCCGACGTGGGACTCAATCCTGGGTCTCTCGGATCATGCCCTGGGCTGAAGGCAGGCGCTGTACCGCTGGGCCACCGGGCTGCCCTAACAAGAATTTTAAATGCAGATAGTTTTAGGGAAATGCAGGAGATAATAGTTTTAAGGATGGAATGAAGAACAGGAAACACACCTTTTTATATCCAGACCCAACGGTTCAACATCTTTTCAGTGGCATAGAGAACAGTTTCTATGTATAAAGACTATGTAAAAGCACTGACCTCTCAGGCAGAGTGCAGGTTTATTGGAACAAAAGGAGTAAGGGTGTTCAGAGAAAATATGAAGACAAAGTGGATTTTGCAGATGATTGGTCATTTCAAAAGGCATGATAGAAAGAGTTCAGGAATTGGGGAAGGCTTAAAGTGATGAGAATAAGGAAGATTTAATCAATTTGTAGATTGGAATGCATAAGATGCCTAGTAAAATGAAGGTTTAGGCTTCCTGTGATCACCTATTTACACAGGATGAGAGGGCATAATGAAATCAATTCCATCATATTTGAGACAGATGACAGTGGCAAGGCTATGGATTTTAGAAGGGAAGGACATCCATTGATGTCTGGAACTTACTCATGATCCCTGTCAAGTGAAGCCAAGAGATGAGCAAAGTAAATTTGGGGCAGACCGAAAACCAAATTCGGAAGCTATGAAAAAAGTAAATGGCACTTGGCATGGTCAAAAACACAAAAAGGCCAGGTAGGATGAAGATAATTGAGATGAGGTCAGAAATGTGGCTAAAGGCCAAACCATGTAGAAACCAGCAAGCTCTAAAAGACTTGAGTTTAATTTAGAGTGAAATGAAGAGTCTTTAGAAGGTTTTGGGCAGATTTAGATTTAGAATGGCTAATATGAGATTTGTGTAAAATAAATATCCAGGTAAGCAAAAATGGTAGCTTAGAAAAAAGGCACAAGTGATAGAGGTGTTGAGAATTGGTAGGATATTGCCTATATTTTGGAATGAGGTCCGAATTAGATTTTTTGTTGGAATGGATATACACTTGAAGGACAGAGAAGAGTCAGAGATCATTTAAGATCCTTGTTCTAGCCGCCGACCATTGAGTTTCCATTTACTGAGATGTAGAGGGCTGATGGAGAGATTTTGTCTATATGGAGATAAAGTCAGGAGTTCTGTTTTCAACAAGCTGTATTTGAGATATCTATCAGACATGCAAATGGAGCTGTTAAATGAGAAGCTGGTTTTATGAGTCTCGAGTTCATGGATAGGGTTGAGGATTTAATTTACACTAATATTTTATGCTTTTATTTACATTTTTTCCTTAAAAATGTCATAGTTATACTATTGGTATTTTTTAGTCAGCATTTTAACTTTTCTCTGTATGTTTTTAAAAATGAGTGACACTTTCCTCTTTTCACCTTTCTTACCCTGCCTTCTGCTCATTCCTTCGAGAAGTTATATTTGATTTCTATACTTATTAACTCTTCATTCATGATTTTATCTCCCTTTGCATTGCCCTTTCCCTGGGAACATGGTCCCATTTTATTTGCCTGCTCATTAAGTGTCTCTTTTCATTCTCCTCTCATTCTCCTATTCAGTTCAATATTGAGCTTTTCTTTTTTCTTTTTCCTAAAATAAAATATTTCATTTGAAAAATCTCTAGTATGTTACCTTATGGATGCAGGGCCTTCTCATATCAGTCTTGTTTTTTATATATTTATTTTAATATTTTTATCTGCTGCTTTATACATTAACTTTGTTATAGAAAAATTATTACCTGTTTATGAATTTGATCTCTTAGGTTTACGAGATTATCTTTTCTGAACATTTTGCTGATTCTTGGTTTTATATTCCTGTTTTGAATCTGAGATTCCCATTAGGTTGTTTTGAGAGTACTACATATAGCTTACTATACCCTGCCTCCAGGTCTGGTGCTGCATGTGTGGTGATATATACTTCCAGATGGTATGCCTATCTATGACTGGACCTTTGAGCATGGAACCTTTTGATTAATCTGTGTCTCTTGCACAGGGTTCTTTTCTGCTTTCTGGCCAAAGGGTCCTCATTATTCCCTCCTTCCCTTAGGGTAGATGTTTCTGTTGCCTACTGTTTAGTATGATAAGTGAGGGATAAAAAATCTGATTAGCCTGGTTGTCCCTCCAAACAAACATTCTAAGGCTTTTCCCTATCTCCAAGATGTCCCACATTTGAGTTCAGAACAACTCGTATAACAAACAGAATTGGTATAGAAATGAAAGCACATTCTGAGTTTAGTCACAATCTTCCTACCAAATGTATGCCAGGAATTTAACTAAATACTTTGTATGGAATTAACCATCAGATGCACGAAATAAATCATATTATATCCCCAGTTTGCAGAAGAGGGTTGTATCAGAGTCCAAATCATTTTACCAAGGTCAGTATAAAATAATCCATCCAATTTCCGTTTGGCAACATGGCCCATACCTAATCCACCATGATTTTCTAGCAGGTCTCAATGAGATGTGTGTGTGTATTTCCTTTTCTGTAATTTGGGTGTTAGTCCTTTGTCCACTCTGGATCTCCTATTTCAGGAATGACTCCTTTGTTCCTATCTTTTCTCAGTGATGTTCTCACATCGTTGCCCTTTCCTGGGGAATTTTCTTTTTTCTGAATTAATAGTGAAGGGATAATACAAATTACGGGCAAAGTATTTATAGCAATTATCTATATTCATCATTTTAAGTCTAGCTACAACTTTGAAGTATTTAAAGTTTCCAGCACTGCAATTATGGCTGTTTTCCATGTTTTAATTGTTACTCTTTGTGTATGAATGTGAAAAGAATTCGGGATAAATCTGAATTCTCTTAAATTATATATAGCATTGTGTTTATGTCTACATTCAATTTTCTTTTTTTTTCCTATGGAAAGGGTCCAAAGATTTCATTAGTCTTCAAATTGTAGTAAACCACAAAGACACACTATGTAGGAGAAACATGTCCCTACATACGCATATAATACTATGCTTCTATTTTCTAAATAAAATGGGAAACTAAAAAATGCATACAGACCTAGCTACATGAAAATAAATATTTTTCATTGGATTTACCATTGGAAATGAGGGTAAAAAGAGATCCGTGAAAGTACAAAAATGCTAAATCCTAAATCTTGCAAATATAGGAGAACAACAAATGAACATTTCTCATTTCCTCATAAAATGTAACATTATTTACAGACCACATAAAACACACAAAATCGCTGTAATGGTAGTAAATATGTATTATCATTCTAAATCAAGCCATAACTAATGACACTCTGGGAAAGGTTTAGCTTATACTGAGGCTAGGTGTCTTGCAAATGAAAAGCTATTTAAGTGCTAAAATCAATTGACTATATAATACCATGTTTTCTGATGGGAATAGTGCACAAAAGATGCCTGGAAGTTGTTTGTTACAATGGCTAAATCAGATTCTACCTCTGGTTATTATCAACCCATACATTCGTCATTATAAACTGCTTCATATTTATTTTATTATATTGATTTACTTTAGCACCCAAGACAGTTTGTACTCCTACAAAATTCAGAAAACATTGATTTACTTAAATTATTCAATACTTTACTGTATGGCTATTATGTCATTTAACATTTTAGACAAATCAATACAACTTTTTTTAATTGCCTGTCACATACCTAAGGTATCGCAAATGTGTATCGCTGGAATCATTAATTTGCACTATGTTGATGACATTTTTATAAATCAACTAGCTTAAAACCATAAAGTGGCATATGTGGGGGGAAGTACTAGGATATGAAATGAATAATTTAAGCTAGTTGGAATATATAACTGCAGAATACTTTATTAAGTTTATAATAATTCTATTTCTCAAATAGCTGAAAGGTGGACTGCTGTCTTCTGAGGACATTGTGTATGTTCTTTCCCCTCTTTTAAGTCTACGTAAGTATGACAGATGAGATGCTAAGTAACCTCAATGCAATGTTTTCTATTCTGAGAACTCTTCTATGGAGAATTTTGACTACAAGGTAGAGGAACCACACTGTATTTGTGCAGAAAAAAATATACTTCAAGCATATTTTTGTATATCAAGTGATAGTGTGCTATCCTTGTGTTTTAGACGAGACCAAAATAATCAAAATGGTAAAAAGAACTCATCCAACAAAATGATCATCCAAAAGTGTTATAGGTCAACTTGCTGACACTATGTCCTTTTCGAACATTCTAGAAAAAGTTATTGTGCATGTCTCAGTTTTCAACCTAGGATATAAGGCCTGCATGGGCAGGAATTTACATCTGCTTTACTAATCATATATAATATATATATATAATATACACACACACACTCATATGTATATATACACAATATTACATATATTTTACATGTAATTACATTCCTAATAATAGGTAATCAGTAAATTCCTAATAATAGGTAATATAAAAGTAAATATTTCTTGATAAGCAATGGATCAGAAAGTATGATAATTGTTCTGTATTTTATTTAACTTGGGTACTAGCACATGATGCTTGAGGAAGCTACATTTGTATTTTCCTACTATATCTAATAATATTGTGTTACATAAAATATGTGCAACATAACAAAAGGTCATGTTTAAGTGGATATGGTGGTCATATTACATTGAAGCTGTATTTGAACCCAGTATCATTATTGCTAAGATATCAGCTATACATTATAGAATGATGAGAAATATAGCAGAGCTCGAAGAAGA
>NW_023331329.1:0-41595 GCF_011100685.1 Canis lupus familiaris
ATTCTAGGAGGGCTGGGAAGGTTGATACAGGCTGGGGGACATGGTGTCTGAGGCCAGCAGCGGCAGCGAGTGGGCTGCTCCTGGGAGTCAGGGTCTGAGTGAGGAAGAAGCAGGAACATCTATCACTGGCCCCTGCAACCCTAGAGCAAGCAGGGTCCTCCTGGGTGACTTTTCTACACCTAAGGCCTTGGAGCCACAAGAGCTCTCAGCTCTGAATCACACAGGCCTCATGATTTGTCCTCTACTACGTCATGGAGTAACCTGTCCAGACATTATTTCCATGGAATGATAGATGGACAGGACAATCATACAATCAATTATCAGGAGAACACAAAGGGGAATGTCATTCAAAATGCTCCCTAAGCATCACTTGTTCACACAATGTCCTACTCATTTCTGATAAAGAGACATCCCTGTTCAGCTCCCCGTGGTACTGCAACAGGGTCCATGATTGAGAGGAGACCACTGCCCCTAACTCTGTCACAGGGGTCTGAGATTCCCAGTGTCCTCACTGCTGGGAGAGGCACCGCTAATACCCTCCAAGACAGAAGAGGGAATGTCACTGGGGAGGGAAGAAAATGTTCCAGGGATGGGTTAGATTTGAGGTGAAGTAGATATGAGGCCAGGGGGTGGGAACACGTCCATCTCCTCATTCAGCTCTCAGGCTTTGCAGAGAAGAAGCTTGGGACAGAGGTCACTAGAGACAGTATGGTGGTCATTTTCTAAAAGATGTCCTCCTGATACCCAGTGTCTAAGGTCACCTTGCAGTCACTTATGCGTGTGAGGTCCCAGAGTCTGCTCATTTCAAAGCCTTCCAGGGGACATGCTGGTGACTCTAGGGCAGAGAGAGAAGAAGCTGATTTGCATGAAGTGCCTTCTTAACCTCATAGGACAGGAGACATGAAAAGGTCCAGGGACACCCCATTCCATCCCAGGACACTGAGGAAGCTGCAATCCGTGAGGGTGCCCACCATGGCTTGGACGGTGCTTCTACTTGGGCTCCTTGCGTATGGCTCAGGTCAGGGAAAAGACTTTGCATCTGTGGGGAGCACATAAAACAGGGACTCATGTGACCCTTGTTTCCCATATCAACACCTTTCTCTCCTTTTGATTTTAGGAGCAGATTCTCAGACTGTGGTCACCCAGAAGCCATCACTCTCAGTGTCTCCAGGAGGGACAGTCACACTCATATGTGGCCTCAGCTCTGGGTCAGTCTCTACAAGTAATTACCCTGGCTGGTACCAGCAGACCCAAGGCCGGGCTTCTCGCACAATTATCTACAGCACAAGCAGCCGCCCCTCTGGGGTCCCTAATCGCTTCCCTGGATCCATCTCTGGGAACAAAGCCGCCCTCACCATCACAGGAGCCCAGCCTGAGGACGAGGCTGACTATTACTGTTCCTTGTATATGGGTAGTTACACTGACACGGTGATTTAGATCTATGGGGAAGTGCAGCCAAAATCTCCTTATGGCTCAGAAAGGCTCAGCTTTAAAAGGAGAGAAAGTGAGATGTGAAAGGGTCAACACCACCATGGGAAGTGAAGATCCCTGGTCCCATTCTCCTGTTCAGTGGTTCATGACAATAACCCAATTTATCTCTCCCAGGGTGTGTCCATCTCTCCAAAGTGACCTTCCAAGACTGTGCTTTCTTCCTCCTTCTCTGTCTAAATGTTGAGGAGTGGGGCTTCCCTTCCATTTTACGTAAACCAGTACTGAGACCCAATCTACAGTTTCAATATGGTCTATTAAACATAGAGCTTGGGATCCCTGGGTGGCGCAGCGGTTTGGCGCCTGCCTTTGGCCCAGGGCGCGATCCTGGAGACCTGGGATCGAATCCCGCGTCGGGCTCCTGGTGCATGGAGCCTGCTTCTCCCTCTGCCTGTGTCTCTGCCTCTCTCTCTGTGTGTGACTATCATAAATAAATAAATAATTAAAAAAATAAACATAGAGCCTTGGTAGATCTCATTTTATTCACTAAATTGATGATGAGGACCAAATAATATTTTCATCATGTGGAGCTTGATAAAGCTGTAATCCTCCATGTTATACCTCTAAATCTGAAACCACTGTCAGTGTTCATAGATGTGTATTTAACAAGCATTCCAAGAGATTTTGTATGGAAGTTAGTGTTACGAAGCATCTATTATTGTATTAATATGAAATTATTTCTGAAAATATACCCTTAAATGCAAAGAGAGTAACATCTCTAACATAATCATTCCCACATTCCACTAACGATCCAACCACACTGAGAAACAGATTCAAAATTGCAATCCATTTGTGGTCACAACAGCCTGCTTTGGAGCAGTGCATGCTCTGACATGAAGAAGCGAAGGACCATACGTGACCAGTAGATGTGAATGTGTAATTCGGTCTGGAGACTGTACGATTTGAGCATCATGGTTCCTGATGACCATTGGCTCTCAGGGAAATATCAAGAGACCTAGGATAGTGTAATTATTACCTGTTTGATGGTTTCTTCTAAAATAATTTTTTGCAACACTTGCCATTATACTAGGATGGTTTCTATTTATTTTGCTTTAAAATACATTATATTTATTAAATATTAGTAAACAATCTCATTTGTAATAAAATTAATATTTTAGTTTTTTGTCACATCAACAATAATATTAGAGGCACATGTGTGGCTCAGTTGGTTAAGCATCTGTCTTCATTTTTTAAAAAAGGTTTTATTTATTTGTTCATGAGAGAGACACAGAGAGAGAAAGATGCAGAGACACAGGCACAGGCAGAGGCTGAAAGAAGGCTCCATGCAGGGATCTGGAAGCCCAGGATCATGTCCTGGGCCAAAGGCTGGCATTAAACCACTGAGCCACCCAGGAATCCCCAAGCATCTGTCTTTAGCTCAGATCTTGATCTTGGTGTTCTGGGATTGAGCCCCCACATCGAGCTCCGTTCTCAGGTTTGAGCCTGCTTCTCCCTTGACCTCAGCCTGCCTCTCCTCCTGATTCTGTGAACTCTCTGAGGTCAGAGATCACTCTGTCAAATACGTAAACAAAATATTAAAAATAAAAATAAAAAATAAACAATGATAATTAAACATAAAGGAAAACTATAGCCAGATAAAGCGGAGCCATGGAAATAATTTATGCACTGTAAATTATGTTTAAGGAATGAGGAGTTGCTTCATTTAACTCATGCTGGCCAGCACTTGCACCCAAATTATGTGTTCATATCGGCTGCTGACATCCTCAACACAAAGATAACTCCAGGGACAAAGGCTTCTCTAGAGAATTCCTTCAAACATTTAAGGAAGAAATAATGAGAATACTACAGAGAAGCAGGGAGGAATGAACAACTTCAAGTATACATATAAGGCTTATGTTCCTCATTTACTATACCGAGACTCAATTTTCAAAACAAAATAAAATCGTTGTTCAGATTCTTCCATGACAATTTAAAATGTGTCAAATAAGTTGTATATATAACGTGTACTAACAAGTGACACTGGATTCATCATGTCTATTCTCAATTATCTCTTCAGTGTTTCTATGTCCTAAGAAATAGCAAAACAGGGATCCCTGGGTGGTGCAGCGGTTTGGCGCCTGCCTTTGGCCCAGGGCGCGATCCTGGAGACCCGGGATCGAATCCCACATCGGGCTCCCGGTGCATGGAGCCTGCCTCTCCCTCTGCCTGTGTGTGTGTGTGTGTCTCTCTCTCTCTCCTCTCTCTCTCTGTGACTATCATAAATAAATAAAAATTAAAAAAAAAGAAATAGCAAAACAAAAAATGTTGTAAGGACTCATGTTCCCTGGCTTTCCAAATGTCATAAAACCAGAGTCTGTGCTGCTAAGTGTTTTTCCCCTGAAATGAGGACAATGAACCTTTCTTTGACTTTATTCCCCTCAGATCCTGGACCATCTCAGCAGGGGGCCATCCTCCCCAGCATGCTTTCAGCACCTCCAGGGCTCAGAGCAGAGCCCTCCCTTCCTCCCAGGCTCCAGTGCTCAGGAGTGGCCAAGGCTCACTGCGTCTTAGGCCTGAACACTAGGATGTGGGATGTTGTGTGAGGACACAGGCCCTGGGCAATTCCATTCTCAGAGCTGGACAGGATCCTTTGCTCAGCACCTGAGGTTTCCATTGTGCAGTTGAGGTGAAGGGGATCAGCCAAAGTGAGCATTTGGGGCCTTTGGCCATGAACCCTTTTATGGGATGAGATTTGGGGGATGTTGCACCATTACTGGGAAAAATGCTCAGCGTGCATCAGTGAATTTGGGTGATGTGGGTGAACAGATGTGAAAAGATGTAAAGAGATGTGAACAGACCCCTTACCAAAAATGTACACAGAAAACTATTGCACCAGTGTAAAGATTTCCCACATGATATGGCACTGGAGGAATACACACTGAAACAGGGAGGTAGCACCAGACTCCCATCAGCATGGCTAAAATTCAATACCACATCAACATCAGATGGTGCCCAGGATGTGGGGGAGCAGGAAATCTCCTTCACTGCTGGGGGGAATGCCAAATGCCCCAGCCACTTTGGTTTTTTTTGTTTATAAAAAATTTAAGCTTCTCAATAAAAAAGCCTCAGACACCAGGCCTAAGCCCAGGGGTTATTGTCTCACATCCTCACTACCTGAGAAACTAAAAATCATGATGCCATGAGCTGTATACACAGCATTTGAAAAAGACAGTTTCCTCCTCCTTAAAAAATGTTCTCCATTTGGCATCCAAAGCAGAACATCCCAGTATTAGTCCTAGTCCTCCACCCCGCTGATAGACTAGTCGTCAGGCAGCAGTACAGTGATGAGCAGGAGCCCTGCATTGGCCGAGGTTTCTTTGGATCCAGAGACCTGGTGTCTATTACAGGGGAACCTCAGCAGATACCAGGCAGGGCTCCGTGCCTGTGCGGGAGCCATTAAAAGGAACAGCTGCCAACACTGATGTCACTGCTCAGGGTGCAGGTGTGTCTGGCTGTAGTACCTGGAGACACAGAGAAGGGGGTGGCTGGGTAGCAGAGGCTGGGACAGGGGTACCTACAAACATAGACATGTGTGAACGATAGGGCATTTTTGCCAGACGGTTCTCAGTCGTAGGGCCTGATAACATCTTGGAAGCTCCCCCAGAGGTCAGATTTGTTCCCTACCTGATCAAAGAGACAGGAACAGGAGGAGGACGGGTATCTAGGCCATATTGCTGAAGACCCTGCCACCATAGTGGGACTGGCCTGTCCCAGGAGTGTCTTATCTCACTGCTGACCCAGAGAAATGAAAGTGCTTTTCATGCAACTTTGCACCTTCAGCCCGACTCTCAGACTCTACTTAATTAGTGATTCAGGAGCAGAGGTAGGACCTGAGGACAAGAAGGCTGAGAACAGGCTCTGCTCAGCGTGGGAAACAGGGATGGGTGGAGGGAGCAGCTGTGGGAACCCCACAGGACCCTGCCCAGAAGACTTTAGCAGGCCCTAAGGGAACCCAGCTGCTAGGGTCTCCGCCTCTGCCCATCCCTGAGGTCCCGGGCCTCCCCCAGCTGGAAGGGTCCCCCTGCAGGGCCCAGGAGATGCACAGTGTTGCCTGCCAGTTACATGTCCCTCTATGGTCCTCAGTATCCTGAGGTGAACATCCAGAGCTGTGTCACCAGCACTCACCTGTGACCTGAAAGACTGTATGAAGCAGCATGTGGGGTCTGATGCAAGGAACATGGATACACTGTCTGTGGCTGAGAGATTCCCACATGGAGGGAACAGTCATCCAGCTATAATCATCCCTGTGACTGTGGGAATGTCTACAAAATAAAAGTCATGCAAAAGACTGAGCCTATCCCACCTGTGGGGCATTTCGGGAACTCCTCAGAGGAGTGCCTTTCAAGTTCATCTCAAGAGAGGAGTAACCATGACCTGCACAAAGAGTCCATAGAAGAGAAAATCAAAACAGGGCATAAGGATCCTGAAATCAGGATGGAAGGCAGAGATTTCACAGAAACACCAGCACCTGGTGACATTTGGGTCACCTCCCTGGTGAGAACCCCTCATTTGGGGATCTGCTCCCTCGATGGGAGGGCAGAGAGGACAGGGCAGGACTGAAAATACCAAGTTGTCAGGGCAGAGCAACAGAGGCAGGAACACTGCAGGTGGGGATGCAAGCAGATGTGCTCCCAGGAGCCACTCAGGCCTTTGCAGCAGGAGGAAGGCAGGGAGAGAAGGGGGAAGAGGACTGTGTGAACCACGGTCTCTATGATGACAAGCCCTTCAGAGGTACTGATGTCGCTGCAGGGGAGCCTCAAGTAAGGAGAGGCTTCTCTGTGCATGAAGGAAGTAGAGATCTGGGGAAGGAGCACAAACACTGAATTCCAAGCTCAGAAATGGGGGCCCCAGGCCTTGAGAAGCAGGAGCAGTGCCCCTGGCCCAAGGCTGGTGTGCAGTCCTGGTGAGCAGGCCCCAGGGTGGGTGTAGCCAGGCAGGGGAAACAGGAGCCTGGGACAGATCCAGAGCCCACACCCCGGGTGCTGCAGGGAGACAGGAGTCCTGGAGGCAGCATCCCTCGGTCCCCACGGGAATGTTCAGGCAAGGCTGAGGGGAGTGGGCATGTGTTAGGGGGATGTTTGCAGACCTTCACACCCCAGGGGGAGGAGGAGCATGAGCTGAATGTCCAAGGTCAGGCTTCTGTGTCTGGGACAGTGGGCACAATGAAGTGGGTGTGGAGATGGACCCCAACCTCTGCACCTACCTGCACATCCCCAGGACCCCAGCCACAGGGAGGCAGAGATGGGGGCTCTATCTCATCCCTTTATCCCTGGGAGGAGGAGAATATATCCTGGTCAAGGCTTCCACCCCAAATTCCTCTCCTTGATTTCGGTCATGGAGGGGCCCTGAAGGATCCCCCTGAGGTGTGGGGGCCTGGAGCTGACATCAGGTGGGCCCTGGACCTAGACACATGCAGGAGCTGCCTTTTAGGTGCCAGCACCCCATGGACCCCAGGGGAAGACCCCCAGTCCCCTGCTGCCCCAGCCCGGGTCCCCCCTGACTGATGAGGGGACAGGAACCCAGAGCAGAGCCCCCTGCCTCCAGTGCTCTGGGTCCCGACCCCTTGTGGATGGAGCACAGGCCACACCCAGGTCACACCCAGCCTTCCTGAGGCTGCACCTCATGACAACAAATGGCTCAGAGTCCCCTGCTGTGGCTCCTCCCTGGGAACTGTCTCCAATGGTCCCCACTGCTCCACTGCTTCTCCAGGATTAGAGTGAGGCTCCGGTCAGCACGATCACCAGGAGAGGGAGCACATGGACAAAGACATCAGGGATGCTGCCCCATGGACTCCAGTGGGGGACCCAAAACCTGGTCTCTCTCTGTCTCTGTCTCTCACCCGAGCCCCTTACTCAGTCAGCAGAGCCTCTGTACACACTCCTAGTGGGGAGGCTATGGGCTCCCTCTGTCTCTATGAATTCCTCTGTCTGTGGCCCCAGGTGTGTGCTGTAATTACAGGTTTATAGATGACCAAGCCTTACTTTTCAAAGTTTCCTGAGTTGCAGCTGAAGGACGTCCTGCAGTCATCACCAGATCTACAAGAGCAGATCCGATCTTGACATTGCTTATGGAGAGGCTGAGACCCACACAACACAGGACCTTCTGTTCCTTTTTTTAAATAATAAATTTATTTTTCATTGGTGTTCAATTTGCCAACATACAGAATAACACCCAGTGCTCATCCCAAGTGCCCTCTCAGGCCCTGTCACCCATTCACCCCCACCCCCTGCCCTCCTCCCCTTCCATCACCCCTAGATCATTTCCCAGAGTTAGGAGTCTTTATGTTCTGTCTACCTTTCTGATATTTCCCACACGTTTCTTCTCCCTTCCCTTATATTCCATTTCACTATTATTTATATTCTCCAAATGAATGAGAACTTACAATGTTTGTCCTTCTCCGATTGACTTACTTCACTCAGCATAATACCCTCCCTGCGCCTTTTGATGGGGTCATTAAACCCATTAACGTTCAGAGTTACTATTTCAAGTGATGAGTTTAGTGTCATCATGATATCTATTCAGTCCCTGCTTTTGTGGATTGTTCCACTGGACTTCTTCTTAAAGGGGAATTTTAAGAGTCCATCTTAAAATTTCTTGCAGAGCTGGTTTTCAGGTCACATATTCTTTCCATCCCTGCCTGTCTTGGAAGCTCTTTATCTCTCCTTCTATTTTGAATGATAGCTTTGCTGGATAAAGTATTCTTGGTTGCATGTTCTTCTCATTTAGGACCCTGAATATATCCTGCCAGCCCTTTCTTGCCTGCCAGGTCTCTGTGGAGAGGTCTGCTCTTACCCTAATACTCCTCCCCATAAAAGTCAGGGATTTCTTGTCTCCTGCTGCTTTAAGGATCTTCTCTTTATCTTTGGAATTTGCAAGCTTCACTATTAAATGTCCAGGTGTTGAACGGTTTTTATTGATTTTAGGGGAGGATCTCTCTATTTCCTGGATCTGAATGCCTGTTTCCCTTCCCAGATTAGGAAAGTTTTCAGGTATGAGTTGTTCAAATACATATTCTGGCCCTCTGGCCCTTTTGGCGCCTCGGAACCCCCATGAAATGTAGGTTTTTCTTCCTCAGGCTGTCGTTTATTTCCCTTAATCTATCTTCATGGTCTTTTAATTGTTTGTCTCTTTTTTCCTCAGTTTCCCTCTTTTCCATCAACTTGTCTTCTATGTCACTCACTCGTTCTTCCAACTCGTTAACCCTCGTCGTTCAGACTTCTAGTTTGGATTGCATCTCATTCAATTTTTAATTTCTGCCTGACTAGATCTAAATTCTGCAGTCATGAAGTCTCTTGAGTCCTTTATGCTTTTTTTCTAGAGCGACCAGTAGGTGTATAATAGTGCTTCTGAATTGGCTTTCTGACATTGAATTGTAATTCAGATTTTGTAACTCTGTGGGAGAGAGAACTGTTTCTAAATCTTTCTTTTGAGGTGAGGTTTTCCTTCTAGTCATTTTGCTCAGTGCAGAGTTGCCAAAAACAAGTTGTATTGAGAAAAGGAGAAAAAGAGAGGAGAGAAGAAGGAAAGAAAAGAGAAAAGAAAAAAGATAATAGGAAGAAATAAAAGAGAAGAAAAAGAGAAAGAAAAAGAAAGAAAAGGGAAAAGGGTGGGGGGAAGCAAACAGAAATCAAAAAGCAAAAAAAAATGACACACACCCTCGGAGTATCTTCTGATTCTGTAAACTTTAAGTCCCTTGACTTCCTCTGGAACTTGTTTTTCTAGCTGGTCTTCTGGGGGCGGGGCCTGTTTGCTATTTTTCAGGTGTTAGCCCTTGGGGGAGCTGCCCAGCCCCCTGCCTGGTGCAGGGCTCAATGGGGGTTGTTTATCCAGGAGGAGCAACATCAGTGGCAGCGGTCAGCTCTCCAGCCCTAGAGTCAGCTCCCACAGTAACTATGGAGCTCTCCATCTGCAGGGGCCTGGATGATCTGGGGGCAGGGCCGCTGATCTGCTCAGCTTGGGGCAGGATCATCCTTGCTGACCTGGGCCCCTCCTGGCCTCTGCCTGTCCCAGGGGGAGGCCAGATCCTGGGCTGTGTCCCCAGCGCCCTTTGGTCCCGGGCCTGCACTGTTGGATTCGTGCTCTGGGTGGCGCAGCCCCCTCTGCAGAGCCGCCGCCTGAGCCCCTCCAAGCTGCTCTCGGAGCTGCGCAGCCCCCTCCACACGGAGTCTCTTCCTCTGTTGGAGCCGCCTCCAGGCAGCTCCCCTCCCCAGCCACTTTGGAACATACCTGGGCAGTTTCTCCCAGAGCTAAACAAAATTTAATGATACAATACAAAATTCATGCTCTTAGGTAATTCTATAAATGAATGACTTATGTCCACCCAATATATGTACCTAAATGTTTCTCCCTGTTTTGTTGATGATTGCCAAGACTAGAAAACAACAAATATGTCCTGAAAATGGTGTATAGCGTAAATAAATTCTAGTATGTCCATACATGGAATGTGATTCAACAATTCAAAGATATAAATTTTCAGGGCAGAGGAAGACATTGGGGAGACTACTATGTATATTTCTCAGTAAAAGAAGCTAATCTGAAGAGACTAACTAGATCAGTGCACATGGAGAAATGGGGGGCAGGAGCCCTGGGCTCCAGCTCAGCCCAAGGTGCACATGTCTCTTGCAACCACCAGAGAGCAGTGGTGCTCCCTTGTACATCCCCCAGGAGTGTCTGTCTCTGGGCCTTTTGCAGGTGCTCCTGTGTCACTCCTGGGTGAAGCCCTACCCCCGACTCCTATACTCTCTTTTGCTCAGCTGGAGCCCTGGCTAAAGTCAAAGGAAGAACTTGCAAAACCTTAGGAAAGAGGAAAGTTTGCATGAGAAACCTCCCCCCAAAATGTGAGTATCAGGGAAGCACAGAAAATGGGTTGGTAGGCCAGGCTTGCATGTGGGGCTCAGGATCCAGAGTTGGGCTGTCTCTACCTTGTTCCTCATGCTCCTCCGTCACTGCATAGGTAATTTCCACATACCCTGGGCAATAAAATAATACCCCGAGGAGATCTACTGGTCAAATAACAAAGTCTCCATCAGTAGGATTTTGCTCTAAGTCCTTCTCATGGCATTCACTGGATCAAGGACAGATGAGATAAACAGACTTACATCACCCAACAAGACCCGGACTTTAGATTGTTGCAAGATCTCCTCTCATGTGAGTCCTCACTGCCAGAACCAAATCCCCCTTCAGGATACGATCTTTCAGACACCTGCATTTTATTTCTAGAATCAGCTCCATGGAGAACCATCCATCAGAAGTCCCAGGTGGAACAGGGTGCAAAGTGGCCTCTTCTCTCTCTTCCCTGTACAATATCTTTGACTCTGCGGTTTCTGGATTTCTCTGTGCTTCCAGAATTCAGAGTATGTGAGCCTGTGCTCACCCACCATCCTCAGGGTCACGATCTCTGGGAAGCAAAATCCCGGTCACCAGGAAACACCAACTTCCTCTATAAGTAGGATCCTGTCAGCAGGGCAGCCAGGATGTGCCCTGAACACCTGTTATCCTGGGACAAAGCTGATTCTCAGGAATCCCAATGGCATCTGTGTCCCTATGAGCAGATCATCCCCTGACCATCCATTCGCTCCAGTCAGCACCTGAGGCTGATCAGTACATTGATTCTGGGACCCCAGCGTCAGTACTATTCTCACAGTTCTCAGAGTCCATGGTTACGGGGAACACACCCTCCCTGTACTCTAAGGACTGGACTGTCACACCCTGAGTCACCCACCTGACACCTCCAAAGAGGCTGGACCTCTGTGGAGAAAATTTCTTTCCCAGCTCTGGACCACATGGTCTCCCCTATCTCTATGTCTCCACCACTCACATGTGGGACCTTTGACATAAACTTCGGGTGCAGCTGGCCTTGGTATTGGAAGTTCCTTCTTGTAGTCATGGGTGGCTGGATGAGCAATAAATCTGTCCTGAACATGCTGGGTACCAGGCAGAGGGACTACAGCTGTGTCCAAGCCAGAGACAAGTCTGAACTCAGATTGCTCTGCCCTGGAAGCTCTGTGTGTGTTTGATGACTCCATGGCTGACATGGCTCTGAACTTTGTAGGCATAGTCTCTCCTTGAGTTTCCTTAGCCATCACTTTAGACTTTCCTGCTTATAAATTTTTTTTATTTATTATTTATGATAGTCACAGAGAGAGAGAGAGAGAGGCAGAGACATAGGCAGAGGGAGAAGCAGGCTCCATGCACCGGGAGCCCGACGTGGGATTCGATCCTGGGTCTCCAGGATCGCGCCCTTGGCCAAAGGCAGGCGCCAAACCGCTGCGCCACCCAGGGATCCCGACTTTCCTGCTTATAAAAAAAAAAAACCACACCATATTAAACTTATGACCGAAAATCAGAAAGATGATTTTATAAAAATGTTGTAGACTCCTTTTCAAGCAAGAACAGAAGCCCTTCCTTTACAGTTGTTGTTGCATCCAATTCCTTAACCAGCCTTTTCGTCCATATTCTCTCTGCACTAAGCACAGATCTGGGAAAGGTCCATAGTGATTCCACCTGCAGCCTCACAATTACTTTGTCACTGAGTTTAAATCAATCTCCCTGAGAGGCATTTTGTTTGAAGGAGCCCACATCCCTTTTAAATGCCCAGGTGACTGAGGGGTGACTCACACATAATCTCTGTCCCTTGGTCTCTGTCAGAGCAACTTCAGCAGTCACTCCTGTCTGACAAGACCTTCCAACAGTTTTGCCCCCTGTGCTGTGATGTTACTGGTACACACAGCCTCACCTGGCAGGGCTCCTGCGTCTTGTGACCATGTGCTGGGAAGAGAGTCTCTAGGAGGGAGTCCCTGACCACAGTGTGTGGGGAAACTATTGTGACAACAACATGCACATAGGGAGAGGTGACAAAGATCTCAGTGTGTGATCTACCGGGATTAACACATGGGCTTCTACCCACAACCTGAAAAGAATTCTCCCTGTCCCTCATTGTTTTACAAACATCAGTGGAAGGAATCCTCTAGAACTCAGAGAGGAATCACATAACAGGAGAAAACACAACATGTTGCACTGAAGGTTCCAAATGTCCATAGAGACCCGTCACTATTCTGGACTTGATCCTGATCCAAGAGGAGTTTCTATAGAGACACCACCTCTGTCCTGAGTCAAGAACTCCCAAGGGGCTGTGGACACATTTACCCATGAGAAGTCTAAGTAAAGCAGAAAGTTTTTCCTCAGGTTATGGGAGGTTACATAAGAGGACTCCTGGCATGGCCCTGAAACACTGGATAGAGCACTGGGTAGACACCCTTTGTTTTAGATGAGCTCTGATCACCAAGTCACACAATAATGTATCTGGGGTTGGACACCAGGGGGTGATGGGGTCCATTTCTGAAGAGTAAAGGATGATTATAGCTGGGACCTGCCACCAGGCACTGCCTGTGCCCTCTGCTCAGGACTCACAGCTGGGACCTCCCTACCTCAGGTTTCTACACAGCCCCTCCCCTAACCTCCCTACACCCTTCACATCTCTAGGCTGAGGGACTTGGCCCAGGGCCACTGAGGGACCAAAGAATTGGGGTTTCATTTGCAAGTATGCCCTTCCCTCTCTCAGAGGATGAAGAAGGGAAGGGAGGAATGAGGGGAGGCTCTGCTCAGCTGTGGGACCACAGAAGGCAGGATCAAGAATGACCTCCCCCATGGCATGTTGCCATCTCCTCCTCACCCTCCTCGTTCACTGCACAGGTGACTGGATGTGGGGACAGAGGAAGGGGCCCTGTGAGGACGTGTGGGGGGTCCTGCGTCTTTCTTTTGTCTCCAGACCCTGGCATCACCCTCTCTATGTCTCTCCCCTTGCAGGGTCCTGGGCCCAGTCTGTGCTGACTCAACCAGTCTCAGTGTCTGGGGCCCTGTGCCAGAGGGTCACCATCTCCTGCACTGGAAACAGCTCCAACATTGGTTATAGCAGTTGTGTGAGCTGATATCAGCAGCTCCCAGGAACAGGCCCCAGAACCATCATCTATAGTATGAATACTCAACCCTCTGGGGTTCCTGATCGATTCTCTGGCTCCAGGTGAGGCAACTCAGCCACCCTAACCATCTCTGGGCTCCAGGCTGAGGACAAGGCTGACTATTACTGCTCAACATATGACAGCAGTCTCAGTGCTCACACGGTGCTCCAGGCCTGTGGGGAATTGAGACAAAAACCTACTTATCTGTCTGCAGTGAGCGGAGTAGTGAGTGAGCGCCCCAGCAGCTGCCTGCTTAGGCTCCCCCTGGGTTTCTGCTTATGCTTTGCCTGATGCTCAGATCCAAGGTCCATCCTCAGAGCCCTCCTGGGAATGGAGACTCCTTTATCGTCTCTGACCTCAAAGTCACTCAGAGTAGCTCCATTTGTACAGAGTCTCAAAGGATACAGAAAGTTTTATCCTCATGAGCTGGGACAGTTTCTTCTAGACTAGTGAACATTCACTTATCATCTTCTGATTTTTCAGTAAATGAAACACTCATAAGTCATGAAGCTGTCATGGTCCTTCAGCCCCGTCCCTGCTCTGCTGATGCACATGTCGGCGCTCTGTGAAGCTGGGATCATTATTCCCTTAGCTTCAACCAGATGACTAGTTCCCATTATTTGATGTTTGCGTGGAACACATAAATCAATGCCACAGTCAAGATTATAAATGGTAAAAAAAAAAAAATAGCGTTCTAGAGAAAAATCCCAGTGTGCTTGTTTAAGGAAAGTTTTTTCATATTCTCCAGAGCTGGAGGCAATTAAAAATCTGCAGATTGATTTTTTATATCATCTTTTTATAAAATGACCAGAAAGAGGTAAGAAAAACTTCCTCCAACATGATGGATATTCATAGAGGGTGACATTAGTCAATATTTAAAGGAAATAAGTTGTGAAGTTCAAAAATATGCATGAGTATTAACTTCACATTTTATATGGAAGAAGAACATACCACAGGCTATATTCCCCATCACTGGAATTTCATTGTATTTTGGAAGAGGCAGGAATGTAGAGGTGGTAAGGAGGCCAGGGATTGACACCAGGTGGAGGACAGAGGAGGGTGAGTGTGTGAGGTGTCTGTATTCATGGTGATGTCACTCTCCTACAGGGCCGTGTGATGGCGGCCACACCACACTGCTGTGTTTTCACAGCTCAGTAAACTACCCCAGACCGACAGCACCTTCGTGCAGGCAGAGAATGTCACCTAGGAGTCTGGGATCCATGATGGGGTACAGGTGACATCATTCCATCCACTGATCCAGTGAGGTGTGATCCCATGTCCCTGAAGGGGGAGGTTAGGAAGGATGGACCTGAGGAAGATCGAACAGACAGTTTGAAAAGGGAGCAAAGAAACTGCACATCAGCCCATAGTCCAGATGACAGAGTGTGTCACCTGGACTGAGGTGTTAGTCTTTGTGATGAGTCCGACCCTTTCCTGGAATTGAACCTTGATCTCCATGGTCACAGAGGGTGGGAGCCAGGGTTGTCCCTTCAGGAACAGAAGGTCCTGTGTTGTGAGGGTCTCAGCCTCTCCATAACCAATGTCAAGGTCGGGCCCTGCCCTTGTGGTTCTGGTGACGACTGCAGGACATCCTTCAGCTACAACACAGGAAACTGAAAAGTAAGGCTTGATCATCTATAAACCTGTAATTATAGCACATACCTGGTGCAACAGACAGAGGAGATCGTAGAGACAGAGCGAACCTGTGGCCTCCCCATCAGGAGTGTGGACAGAAGCTCAGCTGACAGAGGAAGGGGCTGGGGTCAGAGAAAGAGACAGAGAGAGATAGAGAGCGACAGATGGAGACCAGGCTTCGGGGACCCACACTGGAGTCCATGGCGGCAGCATCATTGATGTCTTGGTCCATGTGCTTCGTGCCCTGTGGATGTGCTGACCCCAAACCTCACTCTAATCCTAGAGAAGAATCAGGACAGTGGGGAAAATTGAAGACCTTCCCTAGGGAAGAGGCACAGCAGGGAATTCTAAACATTTGGGACAATGAGGTGCAGCCTCAGGAAGGCTGGGTGTGACCTGAGTGTGGCCTGTCCTCCATGCACAATGCGTGAGGACCCACAGCACTGGAGTCAGGGGGCTCTGCTCTGGGCTCCTGTCAACTCATCTCATTCAGGGCAGACCAGGGTTGGGGCATCAGGGGACTGGGAGTCTGTCCCAGGGGTCCATTGGATACTTTCAGCTGGGAAGGCAGCCCCTGCATGTGTCTAGATCCAGGGCCTACCTGCTATCAGCCCGTGACTCCCAGACCTTAGATGGGTCCTACAGATGACAGACATCAAGAAGAGGTAGTGGGGGTTTTGAGCAGTCACCAGAATGCAGTGCTCCTCCCCCAGGGGATGAAGGGATGAGAGAGACCCCCCAGCTTTGCCTCCCTGTGGCTGGGGTCCTGGGGAGGTTGCAAGAGGATGCAAAGTTTGGTGTTTTTCACCATCCCTACTTCTTCATGATACCTGATGTCCTGGGCACTGCAGCCTGATCTTGGACATTCAGCTCATGCTTCTCCATGACTCCTCCTCCCCATCGGGTGTGAAGGTCTGCAAACACCCCCCCTAACACATGCTCACTGTCCTCAGCCCTCCTTGGAACAATCTCATGGGGGAGACAAAGAGGGGCATGTCTCACCTCATCAGACACAGTGGCTCATCCCTGGAGACCCACAGCAGATGGCAGGATCCACTACGCAACACACTGCAAAGACACTGCAGGGAAAGCCTTGGGAGACAGCCTGGACTGAGGGATGCTGCCTCCAGACTCCTGTCCCCCATCCTGCACCTGGAGAGGGGGCCCAAAGTTCAGTCTCATGATCCTGACCTGCTACACAGCACATCCACTCCAGGTCTGCTCACCAGGCCTGCACACCAGCCTCGAGCTGTGGGCACTGATGCTGCTGCTCAAGGTCAGGGTCCACCAATGCTGAGCTGGGAAATCAGTTTGTGCTCCTTTCCCAGATCTTCCACTCTTTCAGGCACAGAGAAACATCTCCCTCCCTGAGCCCTCCCTGCAGTGACAGCAGCATCCTCTGTAGGGCCCATCAAAGCAGAGACCCCTGTTCTCACCATCCTCTTCTCCCTTCTCTCCCCCTTCTTCCTCCTGCACAGGCCTGAGGGGATCCTGGAAGCACAGCCCCCTGCATCGCCACCTGCTATGTTCCTTCCTCATTTGCTCTGCCTTGAGCGCAGAGTTTCTTCAATCCTGCCCTGTTCTGTCCACCCTCCTGTTACCCTGACCCATCATCACCAGGTGGTCTTGCTCCTGTGAAGTTACTGACTCTCATCTGAATTTGAAGATCTTCATAACTTCTTTTGATTTTTTTTCTTGTATGACTCTTTGTGCAGACCAGGGTTACTCCTCTCTTGAGATGAATGTGAAAGGCCCCCCTCTGAGCAGCTCCTTAAATGTGCCAGGCTTCGAGGTCTCCAGCCCTACTCTTGATCCAATGACACCTAGGCAGATGCAGGCTCCTCCTCATCTCTGAGCTGCAGCCTGAGGATAAGGCTGACTCTTACTGTACAATCTGGCGCAGTGGTCCTGGTCACAGGGACACACATAGGAGGATGTGGGGCAACACCTCAGCCTGCCTACAGCCTTCGAATGTGTCTGTCCCCCAATTTAACAGAATGGGAATACACACTGATTTTATTGGAAGTAGATTCTGGATCACCGTGTCCTTCCTCCTAATTTATAATTCCACCTTTTTGAACTCTCAGAAGAAATAAAAACTGGCAAGGAAAAGATAAAAAATATTCCTAGTGATCCAACTGGAAAATTAGAGCATGTTGACTGGGTGGTTCTTTTCTCTTCCCAAAGCATGTCTACTTAATAGTCAGAGCACTGGGCCCATCCCAGCAGGTTGAAAGATCTCCTCAGCTAGTCTCTGCCTTTCCAACCATCAGAGCAGAGACCTCCTCGCCCCCCCCAGGCCCCTTTTCTCAGGACTGGCCATGGCTCACTGAGTCCCAAGGATGAGGTACTAGGATGTGAGATGCTGTGGGAGAACCAGGCCCAGGAGGAATTCCAGGCACAGAGCTGTGTACTTGAGGCACATTTGTGACATTAGTGATGTGGTTAGGCATGGGGGATTTGGGGTTCTGAAATGTTGTAAAAACCTGAACCTGCTCCAGGGACACTGGGTGAAGTAGTCCTGTGGATGTGACTTGCTACAGCTGACACCACTCAGGACCATGGGCATCCTCGTGAAGGCCTGTTCCTGATCCCCCAGTGCCTGCTTGTGGCCTCCTCTCCCCTGGTACACTGTGGAGCTTTGCAACATTGGTGGGTAGGGGGGGATGGCTTGGATGTGTGGGGAGGAGGAATCTGAGTATTTGCTGCAAATCCCTGTGTGCATGAATCTGTTGTGAAGACTCAAATGTAGAAATCCCCTTTTGCGGAGGGAAAAGCAGTGAAACGGATGTTACTATAGTAAGAGCTCTCCGGGAGAAGCCCTGAGTTGTGAGCTAGCACAGTCTTGACTGAGCTTCCAGGCTACAGCCTGCTCTTCTGCCACTGGTTTGTCAGCATGGCCACCTTACCACTGGGTTCCAGGTTGAGGAAGAATTATTATCAGTGTTGCTCACTTGGCTTGAACTACCTTGTCCCCGAGAACTACTGCTACTTGGGGAAGTAAGATACATGTCTCCCCTCCACTCCTGTCTGACTCCCTCCTTGCTTGTCCCCACCTAAGTCCCCCACCATCTCAAGTTCTACCTTCCTCCAACACTGCTGCTAAAGGCCATGTAGAGGTTTTATGACAATCTCTCCCTGTCTTACTTGTCTCTTGATACAGGCCTGGTCAGTCTGAGTGCAGGAGCAAATAGCTTCTCACTCAAGGTGGTGTCAGTGAGAAGGGGTTGCCAAGAAGAGCAGAAGTCCAGCCTCTGCCACCAGCAATCCAGTTAGTTTCCTGCCGCCCTCCCTGTGGAGGCTGAGAAAATTCACGTCATTCCACCTCAAGTTTAGCATTAGCACAAGTATAGCCATCTCAGGCTCCTGTAAATAAGAGCTGAACTTTACAGGAAAAACCGCAGAACACCCTTGACAGAGAGTCCCATATCAGAGTGAGAACAGAGCTCAGAACGCCCTTGACAGAAACAGAAAGTCCCGTATTGGAAAGTAAACAGAGCTTAAGAAATTCCTCCACCCCTTCTGAAAATCCCCTAGACCAGCCCATAAAAACCCAGCTGTAACCCCCCTCAGGGTCCAAGTCCCTGCTCTGCTGTGTCAGGTATACTTGGACCCAAGCTCAAACTTGTTAATAAACCCTCATGTACTTGCATCAGTGTCGGCTCCTTGGTGGTTTTCTCGGATTCGCAATCTTGGGCACAACACTCCCTTGGATACCCACTCCTGTGTCCCTGGATTTCCTGGTCATTCCCTGAGCTCTGGAACCTTAGCTGAGATGGGTTGATACCTTTCTTCACAACTGATATTCCCTGTCATGTCCATTATTTGGCATGATATTGGATAAGACTTACTTTTGACCTAAATCTTGGTCTCCAGGAGGGAGGAGCAAGATGGCAGAAGAGTAGGGTCCCCAAATCACTGTCTCCACCAAATTACCTAGAAAACCTTCAAATTATCCCGAAAATCTATCAATTCGGCCTGAGATTTAAAGAGAGACCAGCTGGAATGCTTCAGTGAGAAGAGTTCGCGCATCTATCAGGGTAGGAAGACGGGGGGGGGAAAAAGAGATAAAGAAACAAAGGCCTCCAAGGGGGAGGGGCCCCGCGAGGAGCCGGGCTGAGGCCGGGGCGAGTGTCCCCAGGACAGGAGAGCCCCTTCCCGGAGGAGCAGGAGCTGCACCGACCTTCCCGGGCGGAAAGGGGCACGCAGGGAGTTGGAGCAGGACCAAGGAGGGAGGGGATGCCCTCGGGCTCCCTGGGACAGTAAAAGAGCAACTGCGCACCCAGGAGAGTGCGCCGAGCTCCCTAAGGGCTGCAGCGCGCACGGCGGGACCCGGCGGGACCCGGAGCAGCTGGAGGGGCTCGGGTGGCAGCTCCGCAGAGGGGGCTGTGCGGCCCGGGAGCAGCTCGGAGGGGCTTGGGCAGAGGAAGAGGCTCCCTGCGGAGGGGGCTGCGCGGTTCCAGGAGCAGCTCGGAGGGGCTTGGGCGGCGGCTCCGCGGAGGGGTTGTGCGGCCCGGGAGCGCGAATCCACCAGCGCAGACCCGGAGCACAGGGCGCCGGGACACAGCCCAGGATCCCGCCTCCCCCAGGACAGGCAGAGGCCGGGAGGGCCCAGGACAGCAAGGACGCTCCTGCCCCGAGCTGAGCAGATCAGCGGCCCCGCCCCGGAGCCTCCAGGCCCTGCAGACGGAGTTCCTGCCGGAGCTGAATCCAGGTTTCCAGACCTGGCCCCGCCACTGGGGCTGTTCCTCCTGCGGCCTCACGGGGTAAACAACCCCCACTGAGCCCTGCACCAGGCAGGGGCACAGCAGCTCCCCCAACTGCTAACACCTGAAAATCAGCACAGCAGACCCCTCCCCGAGAACACCAGCTAGACGGACAACATCCAGGAGAAGCCAAGGGACTTAAAGTTCACAGAATCAGAAGATACTCCCCCGTGGTTCTTTTTTTTTTCTTTTTCTTTTCTTTTTTTTGTTTTGTTTTGTTTTGGTTTGCTTTTTGATTTGTTTCCTTCCCCAACCCCCGTTTTTTTTCTCCTTTCTTTTTCTTTCTCTTTTTCTTCTTCTTTTTTTTTTCTTTTCGTTTTTTTTCCCTATTTTTTTCTCTTTCTCTTTTCTTTCCTTCTTTCGCTCCTCTCTTTTTCTCTTTTTCCCAATACAACTTGCTTTTGGCCACTCTGCACTGAGCAAAATGACTAGAAGGAAAACCTCACCTCAAAAGAAAGAATCAGAAACAGTCCTCTCTCCCACAGAGTTCCAAAATCAGGATTACAATTCAATGTCAGAAAGCCAATTCAGAAGCACTATTATACAGCTACTGGTGGCTCTAGAAAAAAGTATAAAGGACTCAAGAGACTTCATGACTGCAGAATTTAGAGCTAATCAGGCAGAAATTAAAAATCAAT
Organism: Canis lupus familiaris; assembly: GCF_011100685.1. Lineage (NCBI taxonomy): Eukaryota > Metazoa > Chordata > Mammalia > Carnivora > Canidae > Canis > Canis lupus. Next base: position 20,485 of record NW_023331329.1, read on the forward strand.
TGAATGAGATGCAATCCAAACTAGAAGTCCTAACGACGAGGGTTAACGAGGTGGAAGAACAAGTGAGTGACATAGAAGACAAGTTGATAGCAAAGAGGGAAACCGAGGAAAAAAGAGACAAACAATTAAAAGACCATGAATATAGATTAAGGGAAATAAACGACAGCCTGAGGAAGAAAAACCTACGTTTAATTGGGGTTCCCGAGCGCGCCAAAAGGGACAGAGGGCCAGAATATGTATTTGAACAAATTCTAGCTGAAAACTTTCCTAATCTGGGAAGGGAAACAGGCATTCAGATCCAGGAAATAGATCCCCCCCTAAAATCAATAAAAACCGTTCAACACCTCGACATCTAATAGTGAAGCTTGCAAATTCCAAAGATAAAGAGAAGATCCTTAAAGCAGCAAGAGACAAGAAATCCCTGACTTTTATGGGGAGGAGTATTAGGGTAACAGCAGACCTCTCCACAGAGACCTGGCAGGCCAGAAAGTGCTGGCAGGATATATTCAGGGTCCTAAATGAGAAGAACATGCAACCAAGAATCCTTTATCCAGCAAGGCTCTCATTCAAAATGGAAGGAGAGATAAAGAGCTTCCAAGACAGGCAGCAACTAAAAGAATATGTGACCTCCAAACCAGCTCTGCCAGAAATTTTAAGGGGGACTCTTAAAATTCCCCTTTAAGAAGAAGTTCAGTGGAACAGTCCACAAAAACAAGGACTGAATAGATATCATGATGACACTAAACTCATATCTGTCAATAGTAACTCTGAACGTGAACGGGCTTAATGACCCCATCAAAAGGCGCAGGGTTTCAGACTGGATAAAAAAGCAGGACCCATCTGTTTGCTGTCTACAAGAGACTCATTTTAGACAGAAGGACACCTACAGCCTGAAAATAAAAGGTTGGAGAACCATTTACCATTCGAATGGTCCTCAAAAGAAAGCAGGGGTAGCCATCCTTATATGAGATAAACTAAAATTTACCCCAAAGACTGTAGTGAGAGATGAAGAGGGACACTATATCATACTTAAAGGATCTATTCAACAAGAGGACTTAACAATCCTCAATATATATGCCCCGAATGTGGGAGCTGCCAAATATATAAGTCAATTATTAACCAAAGTGAAGCAATACTTAGATAATAATACACTTATACTTGGTGACTTCAATCCAGCTCTTTCTATACTCGATAGGTCTTCTAAGCACAACATCTCCAAAGAAACGAGAGCTTTAAATGATACACTGGACCAGATGGATTTCACAGATATCTACAGAACTTTACATCCAATCTCAACTGAATACACATTCTTCTCAAGCGCACATGGAACTTTCTCCAGAATAGACCACATACTGGGTCACAAATCGGGTCTGAATCGATACCAAAAGATTGGGATTGTCCCCTGCATATTCTCAGACCATAATGCCTTGAAATTAGAACTAAATCACAACAAGAGGTTGGAAGGACCTCAAACACGTGGAGGTTAAGGACCATCCTGCTAAAAGATGAAATGGTCAACCAGGAAATTAAGGAAGAATTAAAAAGATTCATGGAAACTAATGAGAATGAAGATACAACCATTCAAACTCTTTGGGATGCAGCAAAAGCAGTCCTAAGGGGGAAATGCATCGCAATACAAGCATCCATTCAAAAACTGGAAAGGACTCAAATACAAAAGCTAACCTTACACATAAAGGAGCTAGAGAAAAAACAGCAAATAGATCCTACACCCAAGAGAAGAAGGGAGTTAATAAAGATTCAAGCAGAACTCAAAGAAATCGAGACCAGAAGAACTGTGGAACAGATCAACAGAACCAGGAGTTGGTTCTTTGAAAGAATTAATAAGATAGATAAACCATTAGCCAGCCTTATTAAAAAGAAGAGAGAGAAGACTCAAATTAATAAAATCATGAATGAGAAAGGAGAGATCACTACCAACACCAAGGAAATACAAACGATTTTTAAAACATATTATGAACAGCTATACGCCAATAAATTAGGCAGTCTAGAAGAAATGGACGCATTCCTGGAAAGCCACAAACTACCAAACCTGGAACAGGAAGAAATAGGAAACCTGAACAGGCCAATAACCAGGGAGGAAAATGGAAGCAGTCATCAAAAAAATCCCAGGACACAACAGTCCAGGGCCAGATGGCTCCCAGGGGAATTTTATCAAACGTTTAAAGAAGAAACCATACCTATTCTACTAAAGCTGTTTGGAAAGATAGAAAGAGATGGAGTACTTCCAAATTCGTTCTATGAGGCCAGCATCACCTTAATTCCAAAACCAGACAAAGACCCCACCAAAAAGGAGAATTACAGACCAATATCCCTGATGAACATGGATGCAAAAATTCTCAACAAGATACTGGCCAATAGGATCCAACAGTACATTAAAAAAATTATTCACCATGACCAAGTAGGATTTATCCCTGGGACACACGGCTGGTTCAACACCCGTAAAACAATCAATGTGATTCATCATATCAGCAAGAGAAAAACCAAGAACCATATGAATCTCTCATTGGATGCAGAGAAAGCATTTGACAAAATACAGCATCCATTCCTGATCAAAACTCTTCAGAGTGTAGGGATAGAGGGAACATTCCTCGACATCTTAAAAGCCATCTATGAAAAGCCCACAGCAAATATCATTCTCAATGGGGAAGCACTGGGAGCCTTTCCCCTAAGATCAGGAACAAGACAGGGATGTCCACTCTCACCACTGCTGTTCAACATAGTACTGGAATTCCTAGCCTCAGCAATCAGACAACAAAAAGACATTAAAGGCATTCAAATTGGCAAAGAAGAAGTCAAACTCTCCCTCTTCGCCGATGACATGATACTCTACAGAGAATATTTTTTTTGAGGAGGAAACTGTCTTTTTCAAATGCTGTGGATACTGCTCATGGCATCATGACTTTTAGTTTCACACATAGTGAGGATGTGAGACAATAAACCTTGGGCCCACAGGCCTTGTTTCTGAGTCTCTTTTCTTGAGAAGCTTCTGTGAGTGTCCTTTCAGGAAGAGTACTGTGTTGGGACACCTGTCCCTGAGGAGGGAGGAATGACGCACAGATTCTGATGTTGACTGAGGCACCACAGGTGTCCCGGGTGCACAATCAGGTGAAGGAAGAGAGCCCAGCTACAAATACTCCAGGGTCTGTGTAAAATTAGAAAAAATACTTTGGTAAAATATTTTATTTATGTATTCATAAGAAACGTGAAAGAGAGGCAGGACACAGGCAGAGGGAGAAGCAGGGTCCCAGCAGGGAGCCCGATATGGGACTGGGTCCATGGACCCAAGGATCATGCCCTGACCCAAAGGCAGACGCTCAACTACTGAGCCACCCAGGCATCCCAACAAAGACTTTTAATACAAAAATCTTGGACTTCCTCCTCTTGTCTCTCCTTTACTACACACACTAAATGTTTTACATATCATACTATTGTCTTAAATCCTGTTTTTTAGGCTTTTGTATTGTTTTGTTTCCTCTTCTTTTCTTCTTTCCCTGAAACAAGCAATTCTGTGGGATGTGGTCCCTACTGGGTGTTCTACAACATATGTCAATGTAACACTTAATTTCTCTGTCCGGAGACTGTGTCAGAAGCACGCAATCAGAGCTCAGTCCCTGGACACAGCTACCTTCTTTGATGCCAACAGAAAGGAATAGCTTACCCATACCTTCTTTCCAGCTTGGGTAGGAATCAGGAGTTCCGAATATTCCCTCCTCAGATATGATTAACATGCTAGAGCAGCTCACAGAACTCTGGGAAATACTTTATTCTGTTTTCCAGTCTATTAAACGACCTGATAAATGAAATAGGTGAGCTGCCAGGTGAAGAGACACCTAGGGCTAAATCTGGGAGTGACTTATGTGTAGGAGCCTCTCTGCCTGTGAAGTTAGGATGCATCACGCTCCTGGCATGTATGTGTTCACCCTGCTGGAGCTCATTTCCTCTCTCTCAAGGATGGGGCTAGGCAAGTGAATTTTGCCAGCCTCTGACCAGCTCTTGATTTCTCTAGGGACCAGCCCCATCTGGAAGCGACCCAGGAAACCATACAGAGTACCCTCATTCAAACAAAGATGCTCCCAGGGCTCTCGTCACTTAGGAATTGATGAGGGTTTCAGGAGCCAGGAACCAGGACCAGACCTGACTGTAGTTTCTAAGATCTCACAATAATGTATCTCAGCTAAAAATAGGGCCAAGACAGTCATGCTCATACCCACATCTCATGCCATAAAATGTGACTCTTGTGTGACTGAGGACACAACCATAGACTGTATGTTAACACTCATCTTGATCACAGACACAATTTCCCCTTCATCTGAACCAACTGACAAATAGGCACAACTTCTTCAGACTCCCTGACAACACCTCCACCTCCATACTCCTCTTTTCTCCATCCCCTTGTTCCTCATGCTCCAGTGTCTCTGGCTCTTCAGTTCTGAACTCTGTGTCCACGTGAAGATTTCAGAAAAAAATAACAATGCTCTTGGTGCCATTTCTGCTTTCCAGGGTCCATCTCTAGGCAGAAGTAGCAGAACTTGGACCAACATGGAATCCTGTCATCATCTGATTCCTGATCTCATCCCCAGATGTAGTTTGCACACCCCACCAGCCTGGGGCAATCTCTGTAACATGGCAATGATATTATTTTATTTCCCACACATGGATGTTCTTTCATGTGTTGAGGGTTAACACATAGGAACTATTGGTGTATTTAATTTTTCATCTTCAGCATCACTGGAACCCCAAAGAAGGTCAGTGTCGACATAATTGGCACAGGAGAGTGTGGATTTTTATTTTCACACACATCAACTATTTTTTTAAAATTTTATCCATTTCTTTGAGAGAGAGAGAGAGGGAGAGAGAGAGAGAGAGAAAGAGAGAGAGATAAGCAGAAGGAGAAGCAGGCTCCATGTAGGCAGCCGGATGTGGGACTGGATCCCAGCCTCCAGGTTCAGGCCATGGGCTGAAGGCAGCAGTAAACTGCTGATCCACTTGGGCTTCCCAACACCAACTATTTTTCTTGTTTTTGAGAATGTTTGTTTCTAAACCCATCAGGACATTGACTCAGCCACACACTTTCCCTATATCCATGAAGTCACATTCATTAACTCTTTTAAGAATGGTCCCTTGACAGAACGTAAAGACTGCTAACTCTGGGAAACGAACTAGGCGTGGTAGAAGGGGAGGAGGGCGGGGGGTGGGAGTGAATGGGTGACGGGCACTGGGGGTTATTCTGTATGTTAGTAAATTGAACACCAATAAAAAACAAATTTAAAAAAATGTAAAAAAAAAAGAATGGTCCCTCAAGGGCACCCCAGGAAGGCCCCAGGGGACCCTGGGCACAGTGAGATATGTCTGTTAAGTGGAGGGGCAGGAAAAGTGACTATGGGGTCCCCTCTGTGCTGTGCTTCCTGAAACCTGAAGACCCTTCAGCTGTGAGACTTGTGTCTTCAGGGTGAAAATGGACAGACATCTCCCACTGCACAAGACTCAATCTTCCTTTTCACAGGGTGTATTATCAGAGTTGATCTCCAAATTAATCATCCTTGTATCAATTCCATCCTGGTTTTGAAAGTGACATTCCAGACCTGGCCTTCTTTGGCTCCAGACTCCAGGACCTTGCAGTCTTACAGGAAGCCTGCTGTGAGGATGGGTTTGGAAGGAAATAACCCAAGAGGGTGGAGAAGGCATAAGAGGGACAGTGGACCTGTGTCCTCATGCTTGGCCTCTGAAGGATAGGTGTAGTGAGTGTACATGTAGATTTTTCTGATTCTAGGTGTCTGTGTGTGTGTGTGTGTGTACGTGTTTCTGACACCCCTCTCTCCTATTCTCTCATAGAGTGTGTCTCTGCAGTTTCCAGGCTTCCCTCTCACTCCAGAAATCAGGGTCTTCCCTATTACAATCTCCAAGAAGCATAATCCCCATCAACAAGTAATACCAGTGACACTCAGTATAACAGTGCTCCTGTCACCAGGAAAGCCATGACATTCCCTGAAGGCTCTAGTGTGGGCCTGAGGGTGATCAGTACATTGATTCTGTGAAAACAGGGGTGGTGATGCTGTCATGCTGCTTAAGGCCCATGGGGACCCTCAGAGCAAGGAGAGATCTGGAAAACAGAGAGATGTCACAGAAAAAAATACACCGAGTCCTTCACAGAAGGGATCTAGGGGCACCCATAACTGCTCTGGACATTAAAAAAATTTTTTAATTGAAGTTCAATTTGGCAACGTATAGCATAACACCCAGTGCTCATCCAGTCAAGTGCCCCCCTCAGTGCCCGTCACCCAGTCACCCCCACCCCCCTCCCACATCCCTTACCATGGCCCCTTGTTCTTTTCCCAGAGCTAGGATTCTATCATGTTCTGCCTCCCTTTCTGATATTTCTCACTCATTTTTTCTCATTTCTCCTTTAATCTCTTTCACTATTTTTTATATTCCCCAAATGAATGAGACCATACACTGTTTGTCCTTCGGCGATTCACTTATTTCACTCAGCATAATACCCTCCAGTTCCATCCACATCGAAGCAAATGGTGGGTATTTGTCGTTTCTAATGGCTGAGGAATATTCCAATGCATACATAGACCACATCTCCTTTATCCATTCATCTTTTGATGGACACCAAAGCTCCATCCACAGTTTGGTTATTGTGGACATTGCTGCTATAAACCTGAGGGCGCAGGTGTCCCAGAATTTCACTGCATCTGCATCTTTGGGGTAAATCCCCAACAGTGCAATTGCTGGGTCATAGGGCAGGTCTATTTTTTACTCTTTTAGGAACCTCCACACAGTTTTCCAGAGTGGCTTCACCAGTTCACATTCCCACCAACAGAGCAGGAGGGTTCCCTTTTCTCCACATTCTCTCCAACATTTGTGGGTTCCTGCCTTGTTAATTTTCCCCATTCTCACTGGTGTGAGGTGGTATCTCATGGTGGTTTTGATTTGTATTTCCCTGATGGTCAGTGATGCGGAGCATTTTCTCATGTGCTTGTTGGCCATGTCTATGTCTTCCTCTGTGAGTTTTCTGTTCATGTCTTTTGCCCATTCCATTATTGGATTGTTCGTTTCTTTGGTGTTGAGGTTAATAAGTTCTTAATAGATCTTAGAAACTAGCCCTTTATCAGACACATCATTTGCAAATATCTTCTCCCATTCTGTAGGATGCCTTTTAGTTTTGTTGATTGTTTCTTTTGCTGTGCAAAAGCTTCTTATCTTGATGAAGTCCCAATAGTTCATTTTGCTTTTGTTTATCTTGCCTTCATGGATGTTTCTTTCAAGAAGCTACTGTGACCATGTTCATGGTGAATAATTTTCTTAATGTATTGTTGGATCCTATTGGCTAATATCTTGTTGAGAATTTTTGCATCCATGTTCATCAGGGATATTGGTCTATAATTCTCCTTGTTGGTGGGGTCTTTGTCTTGTTTTGGAATTCAGGTGATGCTGGCCTCATAGAACGAGTTTGGAAGTATTGCATCTCTTTCTGTATTTCCAAACAGCTCTAGTAGAATAGGTATGTTTTCTTCTTTAAACGTTTGATAGAATTCCCCTGGGAAGCCATCTGGCCCTGGACTTTTGTGTTGGGAGGTTTTTGATGACTGCTTCAATTTCCTCCCTGGTTCTCAGCCTGTTCACATTTTCTATTTCTTCCTGTTCCATTATTGGTAGTCTGTGGTTTTCTAGAAATGCATCCATTTCTTCTAGATTGCCTAATTTATTGGTATATAGCTGCTCACAATAACTTTTTAAAATTGTTTGTATTTCCTTGGTATTGGTGTGATCTCTCCTTTCTCATTCACAATTTTATTAATTTGAGTGTTTTCTCTTTTTTTTTTAATAAGGCTGACTAATGGTTTATCAATCTTATTAATTCTTTCAAAGAATCAACTCCTGGTTATGTTAATCCATTCCACAGTTTTGGTCTATTTCATTGAGTTCTGCTATAATCTTTATTAATTCTCCCCTTCTTCTGGGTGTAGGATCTATCTGCTGTTTTTTCTCCAGCTTCCTTAGGTTCAAGGTTAGCTTTTGTATTTGAGTTCTTTCCAGTTTTGAATGGATGATTGTATTCCGTTGTATTTCCTCCTCAGGACTGCTTTTGCTGTATCCCAAGTATATTTAACAGTTGTATCTTCATTCTCATCAGTTTCCATGAATGTTTTTAATTCTTCCCTAATTTCCTGGCTGACCCTTTCTTCGTGTAGCAGGATGGCCCTAACCTCCACATGTTTGAAATCCTTTCAAACTTCTTGTGAATTTGTTCTAGTTTCAAAGCATTATGGTCTGAAAATGTGCAGGGGATGTTCTCAATGTTTGGTATTGGTTAAGATCTGATTTATGACCTATTATGTGGTCTATTTTGGAGAACGTTCCATGTGCACTTGAGAAGAATGTGTATTCACTTGCATTTGGATGTAAAGTTCTGTAAATATCTGTGAAGTCCATCTGGTCCAATGTATCATTTAAATCTCTTGTTTCTTTGGAGATGTTGTGCTTAGTAGTAGATCTGTCGATAATAGAAAGCGTTGTGTTCAAGTCACCAAGTATAAGTGATTTATTATCTAAGTATGTCTTAACTTTGGTTATGAATTGATTGATATCCTTGGCTGCTCCCACATTCGGGGCCATAAATATTCATGATTGTTAGGTCCTCTTGTTGGATAGATTCTTTAAGTATGATATAGTGTCCCTCTTCATCTGTAACTACAGTCTTTGGGGATAAACTTTAATTTATCTGCTATAAAGATGGTACCCCTGTTTTCTTTTGAGGATCATTTGATTGGTAAATGGTTCTCCAACCTTTTATTTTCAGGCTGCAGGTGTCTTTATGTCTACAATGAGTGTCTTGTAGACAGCAATTAGATGGGTCTTGCTTTTTTATCCAGTCTGAAACCCTGCGCCTTTTGATGGGGTCATTAAGCCCATTCACATTCAGAGTTACTATTGAAAGGTATGAATTTAGTGTCATAATGATACCTATTCAGTCCCTGTTCTTGTGGATTGTTTCCTTGAACTTCCTCTTTCTTTTTCAGTGTCCCCTTTAATATTTCTTACAGAGTTGGTTGCTGGTCACATATTCTTTCAATTTCTTCTTATTTTGGAGGCTCTTTATCTCTCCTTCTAATCTAAATGAGAGTCTTGCTTGATAGAGTATTCTTGGCTGCATGTTCTTCTCATTTAGAACCCTGAATATATCCTGCTAGCCTTTCTGGCCTGATAGGTCTCTGGAGATATCTCCACTTAACCTAATACTTCTCCCCATAAAGGTTAGGGGTTCTTGTCTCTTGCTGCTTTAAGGATTTTCCCTTTACCTTTGCAATTTGCAAGTTTCCCTATTGAATTTTGAGGTGTTGAATTTTGATTTTATTTTTATGATATTAGGTGGAATCTTTCTATCTCCTGGATCTGAATGCCTGTTTCCCTCCCAATGTTAGGGAAGTTCTCAGATACGTTTTGTTCAAAGACACCTTCTGCTCCTCTATCCTTTTCGTCGTCCCTGGATTCCCAATTAAACGTAGATTTTTCTTTCTGAGGCTGTTTGTTTATTTCACTTAACCCTTTCCTCATGATCATTTAATTGTTTTGTCTTTTTTTTATCAGCTTCCTTCCTTGCCATCAACTTGTCTTCTATGTCACTCACTCCTTCTTCGACGTCGTTAACCCTTGTCATTAGGACCTCAGTTTGGATTGCATCTCATTTAATTGATTTTTAATTTCAGCCTGATTAGATTCAAAATTATGCAGTCATGTAGTCTCCTTGAATCCTTTATGCTTTTTTTTCCAGAGCCACCAATAGTTTTATAATTGTGCTACTGAATTAGCTTTCTGACATTGAATTGTAATCCAAATTACAGAATTTGATTACAATTTTGTTGTCAATAAGTCATTTGGAAAAGAACAATATTATATGGTCTTATTCATTTGGGCAATACAAAACTTAGTGAAAGGGAAATAAAGGGAAAGGCGAGACAATGGATGAAAATATTAGTGAGGGTGACAAAACATGAGAGATACCTAACTCTGAGAAATGAACAAGGGGTAGTGGAAGGGGATTTGGGAGGGAGTATGGGTGACTGGTCTGATGGGCATTGAGGGGGGGCTCTTGGCGGGATGAGCACTGGGTGTTATGCTATATGTTGGCAAATTGAACCGCAACAAACAATTTAAAAGGAACAAATTGTGATTCATCATATAGGCAAGAGAAAAAACAAGAACCATATGATCCTCTCATTAGATGCAGAGAAAGCATTTGACAAAATACAGCCATCCCATTCCTTATCAAAAACTCTTCAGAGTGCAGGATAAAGGGAACATTCTCAACACTCTTAAAGCCATCGATGAAAAGCCCACTGCAAATATAATATCAACAGGAAAGAACTGGGAGCCTTTCCCCTAAGATCAGGAATAAGACAGGGATGTCCACTCTCACCACTGCTATTCAACTAGTATTTGAAGACCTAGCCTCAGCAATCAGACAACAAAAAGACATTAAAGGCATTGAAATTGGCAAGAAGAAATCAAACTCTCCCTCTTCGCCGATGACCTGATACTCTACATAGAAAACCCAAAGCCTCTACCCCAAGATTGATAGAAGTCATACAGCAATTTGGGTAGCATGGCAGGATACCAAAATCAATGCCCAGAAATCAATGGCATTTCTAGACACTAACAATGAGACTGAAGAAAGAGAAATTAAGGAGGTCTATCCCATTTACAATTGCACCCAAAAGCCTAAGATACCTAGGAATAAACCTCACCAAAGACGTAAAGGATCTATACCCTATAAATTATAGAACACTTCTGAAAGAAATTGAGGAAGACACAAAGAGATGGAAAAATATTCCATGCTCATGGATTGGCAGAATTATATTGTGAAAGTGTCTCTGTTACCCAGGGAAATTTGCACGTTTAATGCAATCCCTACAAAATACCATAGACTTCCTTCAGAGAGTTAGAGCAAAATATTTTAAGATTTGTGTGGTGAATCAGAAAAGACCCCGAATAGCCAGGGAATTTTACAAAAGAAAACCATATCTGGGGAATCCACAATGACAGATTTCAGGTTGTACTACAAAGCTGTAGTCATCAAGACAGTGTGGTACTGGCACAAAAACAGACAACATAGATCAGTGGAACAGAATAGAGAACCCAGAAGTGGACCCTGAACTTTATGGTCAACTAATATTTGAAAAAGGAGGAAAGACTATCCCACTGGAAGAAGACAGTCTCTTCAATAGATGGAGCCTCAGTGTCCAATCAAAAGATGAAGGGATAGGGATCCCTGGGTGGCGCAGCGGTTTTGGTGCCTGCCTTTGGCCCGGGGCGCGATCCTGGAGACCCGGGATCGAATCCCACGTCGGGCTCCCGGTGCATGGAGCCCTGCTTCTCCCTCTGCCTATGTCTCTGCCTCTCTCTCTCTCTCTCTCTCTCTGTTGACTATCATAATAAATAAAAATTAAAAAAAAAATTAAAAAAAAAAAAAAAGATGAAGGGATAAAGAAGGTGTGGGTTTATGTATAAAAGAATATTACTCAGCCATTAGAAATGACAAATATCCACATTTGCTTCAACGTGGATGGAACTGGAGGGTATTATGCTGAGTGAAGTAAGTCAATCGGAGAAGGACAAAAATTATATGTTCTCATTCATTTGGGGAATATAAATAATAGTTAAAGGGAATATAAGGGAAGGAGAAGAAATGTGTGGGAAATATCAGAGAGTGAGACAGAACATAAGACTCCGAACTCTGGGAAATGAACTAGGGTTGGTGGAAGGAAGAGGATGGTGGGGGGTGGGGGTGAATGGGTGATGGGCACTTGAGGGGGGCACTTGACCGGATGAGCACTGGGTGTTATTCTGTATGTTGGAAAACTGAACACCAATAAAAATAAATTTATTATTAAAAAAAACAAAAAACAACAAAAACAAAACAAAAATACCATGGGCCTTCTTCAGAGAGTTAGAACAAATTATTTAAGATTGTGTGGAATCAGAAAGACCTGAATAGCCAGGGGAATTTTAAAAAGAAAACCATAGCGGGGGGCATCACATGCCAGATTTCAGGTTGTACTACAAGCTCTGGTCTTTAAGACAGTGTGGTACTGGCACAAAAAAGACACATAGGTCAATGGAACAGAATAGAGAACCCAGAAGTGGACCCTGAACTTTATGGGCAACTAATATTCTATAAAGGAGAAAAGACTACCCACTGGAAGAAGAAAGACAGTCTCTTCAATAGATGGTGCTGGGAAAATTGGACATCCACATGCAGAAGAATGAAACTAGACCACTCTCTTTCACCATACACAAAGATAAACTCAAAATGGATGAAAGATCTAAATGTGAGACAAGAGTCCATCAAAATCTTAGAGGAGAATACAGGCAACACCCCTTTTTGAACTCACCGCAGTACCTTCTTGCAAGATACATCCACGAAGGCAAAAGAAACAAAAGCAAAAATGAACTATTGGGACTTCATCAAGATAAGAAGCTTTTGCACAGCAAAGGATACAGTCAACAAAACTAAAAAACAACCGACAGAATGGGAGAAGATATTTGCAAATGACGTATCAGATAAAGTGCTAGTTTCCATGATCTAATAAAGAACTTAATTAAACTCAAACACCAAAGAAACAAACAATCCAATCATGAAATGAGCAAAAGGCATGAAGAGAAATCTCACAGAGGAAGACATAGACATTGCCAACATGCACATTAGAAAATGCTCTGAGGGATCCCTGGGTGGCGCAGCGGTTTGGCCCCTGCCTTTGGCCCAGGGCGCGATCCTGGAGACCCGGGATCGAATCCCACATCGGGCTCCCGGTGCATGGAGCCTGCTTCTCCCCTCTGCCTGTGCTCTGCCTCTCTCTCTCTCTCTCTGTGTGTGACTGTCATAAATAAATAAAAAAAATTAAAAAAAAAAAAAGAAAATGCTCTGAATCACTTGCCATCAGGGAAATACAAATCAAAACCACAATGAGATACCACCTCACACCAGTGAGAATGGGGAAAATTAACAAGGCAGGAAACCACAAAGGTTGGAGAGGATGTGGAGAAAAGGGAACCCTCTTACACTGTTGGTGGGAATGTGAAATGGTGCAGTCGCTCTGGAAAACTGTGTGGAGGTTCCTCAGAGTGTTAAAAATAGACCTTCCCTACGACCCAGCAATTGCACTGTTGGGGATTTACCCCAAAGATATAGATGCAATGAATCGCTCGGACACCTGCACCCTGATGTTTATAGCAGCAATGTTCACAATAGCGAAACAGTGGAAGGAGCCTCGGTGTCCATCAAAAGATGAATGGATAAAGAAGATGTGGTTTATGTATACAATGCAATACTACTCAGCCATTAGAAATAACAAATACCCACGATTTGCTTCAACGTGGATGGAACTGGAGGGTATTATGCTGAGTGAAATTAGACAATTGAAGGACAAACATTATATTCTCATTCATTTGGGGAATAAAAATAATAATTAAAGGCAATATAAGGGAAGGGAGGAAAAATGTGTGGGAAATATCAGAAAGGGAGACAGAACATAAGGACTCCTAACTCTGGGAAAGAACTAGGGGTGGTGGAAGGGAGAGGAGGGCTGGGGGGGGTGAATGGGTGACAGGCACTGAGGGGGGCACTTGACAGGATGAGCACTGGGTATTATTCTCTATGGTGGCGTATTGATCACCAATAAAAAATAAATTTATTATTAAGAAAAACACTATTATCATTGGGCAAAATAAATGGCACATTTGTGTTTACCCTTCAGCATAACAACTGAAAGGCCGGTGACTCCCACATGAGATTCTAGAAAAAGCTGAAGGACACATAGTGCCATGCTGGATGCCACTTGCCAGGGGACAGTTTACAGGCTTTTGTTATTTACCCTGTTTGAATGTCCTGTAAGGGTTCTTCAGGACATCAGAATAAAATGAACATATTCTAGGATTGAAAATGCTCCATGATTCAAAGATCACAGTTTGGTAAAAATTTGCAAGATATGTAATAGATCACATCCTTAGATTCAGATAGACTTTGTGATATAAGAAAGTGATTTAATCATATAGACTCAACATTTACTGGTGAATAATATTATCTTTTTTCTCTATAGTCATAGGTTTCTCTGAGTAAAGTGGGTGTTTGTGCATAACTGTGTCATATATTTCTTGTTGGGATTTTGTGCCAGGTTTTATCATTTGCTCCTTTTGTTATTTCCCCACCTTAATTTCTCATTGGGTATTTTCTATATCCTGGCAAGACCAGTATTTATTTTAAATTCCTACTCAGATATTTTGACTACCTGGTTATCCCTGAACAGAAATTTGCATTTCCTCAAAGTCACATGCAAATATAACTGTATGAACTCAGGGAGTATTCCCAGATTTCATGTTTGAACTTTCTTTCTTTTAAGATTTCATTTATTTATAAAAGTCAGAGGGAGGGAGAGAGAGAGAGAGAGAGAGAGAGAGAGAGAGAGAGAGGCAGAGACACAGGCAGAGAGAGAAGCAGGCTCCATGCAGGGATCCTGATGTGGGACTGGGTCCTGGGACTGCAAGAGCACACCCTGAGCCGAAGCCAGACACTCATCTGATGAGCCACCCAGGCATCCCTTGTTGGAACTTTCGTAAGGAATCCAGGATCTTCAGTAAGAATCCAATATCTTCAGAATATAATGCAGTAGTAAACATGTTTCTCCTAGGCATGCTTTCCTTATCTCCCTTTGATTTTCTCAGATCCAGTTCAGGATTCTTTGCAACATTTAGTTCTGAATTCTCCTTAAGCATCTCTCACTGTGACACTTTTTCAGACTCTTCTTGATTTGGTGACTTTGTCCACACTTTATGAGGGGAGATCATTCCTAACATCCCACAGTGCTAACTGCATGCACCTGTTACTTGAAAGCTCTATACTGGGATGTGTCCCTTCTTCCACCATTTATTCATTTCTTCAAACAGTTAACAATAAGGATCATGGACAGCTATTTTAGACTTTGAAATTCTGTCTGTGACCAAGGTGGTTGTTAACATACGGGCTATGGTTGTGTCCTCAGTCACACAAGAGTCAGATTTTATGGCATGAGATGTGGGTATGAGCCTGACTGTCTTGGCGCCATTTTCAATTGAGACATCTTATTGTGAGATCTTAGAAATTACAGTCAAGACTACCCCTGGTTCCTGGCTCCTGAAACCATCATCAATTCTTAAGTGACAAGAGCACTGGGAGCATCTTTGTTTGAATGAAGGCACTCTGTGTGGGCTCCTGGGTGGCTCCCTAGAGAGATGGGGCTGGTCCCTAGAGAGATCAAGCCCTGGTATGAGGCTGGGAAAATACACCTGTGTAGCCTCATCCTTGAGAAAGAGGGAATGAGATCCAAGAGGGTAGGCACATCCATTCCAGGAGCGTGATACATCCCAACTTCACAGGCAGAGAAGCTACTACACATAAGTCACTCCCAGATTTAGCCCTAGGTGTCTCTCCACCTGGCTGTTCACCTATCTCATTTATCAGATCCTTTAATGGACTGGCAAACAGAAGAAAGAGTTTCCCAGAGTTCTGTGAGCTGCTCTACAAAGTTAATCAAATCTGAGGAGGGAATCATGAGAACTCCTGATTCTTACCCAAGTTGGACAGAAGGTAAGCTATTCCTTCCTGTTGGGATCAAAGAACGTAGCCGTGTCCAGGGACTGAGCTCTGATCCTGTGCATGTGACACAATCTCTGGACAGAGAAATTAAGTGCTGCATTGACATACATTGTAGAACACCCAGTAGGTACCACATCCTACAGAATTTCTGGTTTTGGAGAAAAGAAGAAAAAAAGAAAACAAAACAAAACCTAAAAAAACGTAGGATTTAAGACAATCGTATGAAGCAAATGGTGGGTATTTGTCATTTCTAATGGCTGAGTAATATTCCATTGTATACATAAAGAGAGAAGAAATGTGTGGGAAATATCAGAAAGGGAGACAGAACATAAAGACTCCTAACTCTGGGAAAGAACTAGGGGTGGTGGAAGGGGAGGAGGGTGCGGGTGGGGGTGAATGGGTGACAGGCACTGAGGGGGGCACTTGACAGGATGAGCACTGGGTGTTATTCTGTATGTTGGTAAATTGAACACCAATAAAAAATACATTTATTATTTAAAAAAAGACAATAGTATGATATGTGAAACATGTAGTGTGTGTAGTAAAGGAGAGACAAGAGGAGGAAGTCCGAGATTTTTGTTTTTAAAGTCTTTGTTGGGATTCCTGGGTGGCTCGGTGGATGAGCATCTGCCTTTGTCTCAGGGCATGATCCTTGGGCCCTTGGATCCAGTCCCACATCGTGCTCCCTGCAGGGACACTGCTTCTCCCTCTTCCTGTATCCTACCTCTCTTTTCGTGTTACGCAGGGTGCAGAATCTGGCTTTAGTGCCTGGAGACACAGAGACGGGGGTGGCTGGGTAGCAGAGGCTGGGATAGGGTACCTACAAACACGGACATGCATGAGTGACAGAGCATTTTGCCAGAAGCTTCTCAGTTGTGGGGGCTGTTAACATCTTGGAAGCTCCCCCAGAAGTCAGATTTTGTCTCTACCTGACCAAAGAGACAGGAACAGGAGGACAGGTATCTACCCCATGTTTCTGAAGACCCTGCCACCACAGTGGGACTGGCCTGTCCCAGGAGTGTCATATCTCACTGCTGACCCAGAGAAATGAAAGTGCTTTTTATGCAACTTTGCACCTTCTGCCCGACTCTCAGACTCTACTTGATTACTGATTCAGGATCAGAGGTAGGACCTGAGGACAAAAAGGCTGAGAACAGGCTCTGTTCAGAGTGGGAAACAGGGATGGGTGGAGGAAGCAGCTGTGGGAACCCCACAGGACACTGCCCAGGAGTCTCTGCCAGGCCCTGAGGGCACCAGGGTGCTGGGGTCTCAGCCTCTGCCCAGCCCTGAGGTCCAGGGCCTCCCCCAGCTGGGAGGGTCTCCCTGCTGGACCCAGGAGATGCACAGTGCCACCTGCTGGTTACATGTCCCACTCAGGGTCCTCAGTGTCCTGAGGTTAACATCCAGAGTTGTGTCACCAACACTCACCTGTGACATGAAAGACTGTATGAAGCAGCATGTGGGGTCTGATGCAAGGAACATGGATACACTGTCTGTGGCTGAGAGATTCCCACATGGAGGGAACAGTCATCCAGCTATAATCACTCCTGTGACTGTGGGAATGTCTACAAAATAAAAGTCATGCAAAAGACTAAGCCTATCCCACCTGTGGGACATTTCGGGAGCTCCTCATTGGAGCGCCTTTCAAGTTCATCTCAAGAGAGGAGTAACCGTGTCCTGCACAAAGAGTCATAGAAGAGAAAATCAAAGCAGGGCATAAGGATCCTCAAACCAGGATGGAAGGCAGTGATTTCACAGAAGCACCAGCACCTGGTGACATTTGGGTCACCTCCCTGGTGAGATCCCCTCATTTGGGGATCTCCTCCCTGGATGGGTGGGCAGAGAGGACAGGGCAAGACTGAAGATATCAAGTTGTCAGGGCAGAGCAACTGAGACAGGGACACAGCAGGTAGGGATGCAAGCAGCTGTGCTCCCAGGGGCCTTTCAGGCCTGTGCAGCAGGAGGAAGGCAGGGAGAGAAGGAGGAAGAGGATTGTGTGAACCAAGGTCTCTACTATGACAGGCCCCTGAGAGGGTGCTGCTGTCAGTACAGGGGAGCCTCAGGCAGGGAGAGGATTCTCTGTTCATGAAGGAGTAGAAGATCTGGGGAAGGAGCACAAACACTGAATTCCTAGCTCAGAAATGGGGGCCCCAGACCTTGAGCAGCAGGAGCAAGGCCCATGGCCTGAGGCTGGTGTGCAGGCCTGGTGAGCAGGCCCCAGGGTGGGTGTGACTGGGAAGGGGGGACAGTAGCCTGGGACAGACCCAGAGCCTCCTCCCCAGGTGCAGCAGGGGGACAGGAGTCCTGGAGGCAGTGTCCCTGGAACCCCACGGGAATGTGCAGGCAAGGCTGAGGGGAGTGAGCATTTGTTAGGGGGATGTTTGCAGACCTTCTCACCCCAGGGGGAGGAGAATTCAGGGAGGAGCATGAGTTGAATGTCCAAGGTCAGGCTGCAGTACCTGGGACAGTGGGCACAATGAAGTGGGGGTGGAGATGAACCCTAACTTCTGCACCCACCTGCACATCCCCAGGACCTCAAGCACAGGGAGGCAGAGCTGGGGGCTCTCTCATCCCTTCTGCAACTGGGAGGAGGAGAATATATCCTGGTCAACAATTCCGCCCCAAATTCCTCTCCCTGATTTTGGTCATGGAGGGGCCCTGGAGGATCCTCCTGAGCTGTGGGGGCCTGGAGCTGACAGCAGGTGGGCCCTGGACCTAGACACACGCAGGAACTGCCTTCTAGGGCCAGCACCCCATGGACCCCAGGGGAAGAGCCCCAGTCCCCTGCTGCCCCAGCCTGGGTACCCCCTGACTGATGAGGGGACAGGAACCCAGAGCAGAGCCCCCTGCCTCCCGTGCTCTGGGTCCTGACCCCTTCTGCATGGAAGACAGGCCATAACAAGTCACACCAGCCTTCCTAAGGCTGCACCTCATGAACCCAAATGTCTCAGAATCACCTGCTGTGCCTCCTCCCTGGGGACTGTCTTCAACTGTCCCCACTGCTCCACTGCTTCTCCAGGATCAGAGTGAGGCTCAGGGTCAGCACGATCCCCAGGGCAGGGAGCACATGGACAAGGACATCAGGGATGTTGACCCCATGGACTCCACTAGGGTCCCTGAAGCCTGGTCTCTCTCTGTGTCTCACCCCAGCTCCTTCTCTGTGCGGAGCCTTGTCCACACTCCTGGTGGGGAGACCACAGGCTCGCTCTGTCTCTATGATCTCCTCTGTCTGTGGCCCCAGGTGTGTGCTATAATTACAGGTTTATAGATGACCAAGCTCTATTTTTCAAAGTTTCCTGTGTTGTAGCTGAAGGACCTCTTGCAGTCATCACCAGATCCACAAGGGCAGATCCGACTTTGACATTGGTTATGGAGAGGCTGAGACCCTCACTACACAAGACCTTCTGTTCCTGAAGGGACAACGCTGGATCCCACCCTCTGTGACCACGGAGGTCGTGGTTCAATTCCAGGCACGGCTCTGACACATCACAATGCCTGACCCCCCCCCCGGGGACACACTCTGACATCTGGACTAAGGGGCTCATGTGAAGTTTCTTTGCTCCCTTTTCTAACTGCCTGTTCAAACTCCCTCAGAACCCCTCCCTCCTATCCTCCCCCTTTCAAGGACAGGGGGTCACACCTCCTTGAGCAGTGGATGGGATGATGTCACCCTGTCAGCTCCATCATGGATCCCAGACTCCTAGATGACCTTCTCTGTCTGTACAAAGGTGCTGTCGCTCTGGGGTAGAGTTTACTGAGCTGTGACAACACAGCAGTGGTGTGGCCGCCCTCAATGGGCCCTGTAGGAGACTGACATCACCAGGAATGCAGTCACCTCACACACTCACCCTCCTCCTTCCTCCCCCTGCTGTCAATACCTGGCCTCCTTAGGACCTCTAGATTCCCACCTCTTCCAAAATACAATGAGATTCCAATGATGTGGAGTGTAGCCTGTGGTATGTTCTTCCAAAGAAATTTGCAGTTAATACTTATGCATATTTTAGGACTTGAGAACTTATTTTCTTTAAATATTGACTAATATCACCCTCTATTAATATACATCATGTTTGAGGACATCTTCATTACATCAAGTCTGATCATTTTATAAACAGCTGGTATAAAAATCAGTGTGTAAATTTTTTTATTGCTTTCAGGGTTGCTCATTATGCATAAAGTTTCCATAAACAGCACATGGTGGTTTTTCTCTGGAAAGCTTTTTTTTATACCTTTTATAATTTTGATTGTGGCATTGATTTATGTGATCCATGCAATCAACAAATAATAAGGAAAACTAGTCATTTGGTTGAAGCTAAGGCAATAATGATCCCAGCTGCAAAAAGATGTGACATGTGCATCAGCAGAACAGGGATGGGGCTGAAGGACCATGATAGCTTCATGACCTAAGGGTGTTTCATTTACTGAGAAATCAGAAGATGAAAAGTGAATGTACACTAGCCTAAAAGAACCTGTCCCTGATCCTGAGGACAAAACTGTCTCTTTCATTTGACACCTTCTGTGTACAATGGGCTACTCTGAGTGACTCTGAGGTCAGAGACGTGAAGGAGTCTCCATTCCCAGGAGGGTCCCCCAGATGCACCTGGGCCTAGGGTATCAACTGAAGAATGAGCAGAAACCAAGGGGGAGCCTAAGCAGGTAGCTGCTGGGGTGCTCACTCACTTTGCAGATGGGTAAGTGGGTCTTTGTCTCACTTCCCCACAGACCTGGAGCACTGTGAGAGCACTGAGACTGCTGTCCCAGGATGAGCAGTAATAATCAGCCTCATCCTCAGCCTGGAACCCAGAGATTGTCAGAGTGGCTGTGCTGCCTGACCTGGAGCCAGAGAATCGATTGGGGACCCCTGAGGGTTGGTTACTACTACCATATATGAGGGTTCTTGGGCGTGTTCCCAGGAGCTGTTGGTACCAGATCACATAACCTCTACCGACGTTGCAGCTGCTTCCAGTGCAGGAGATGGTGACCCTCTGGCCCAGGGACCTGAACACTGAGGGAGGCTGAGTCAGCACAGACTGGGCCCAGAACCCTGCAAGAGGCAGAGACACAGAGAGGGTGATGCTGGATACAAGAGGAAGATGCAGGACCCCACATGCCCTCCAAGAGCCCCTCCTCTGTCCCACATCCAGTCACCTGTGCAGTGAGCCAGGAGGGTGAGGAGGAGAGGGGACCAGCCCATGGTGGAGGTCATCACTGATTCTGTCTTCAGTGGCCCCTCAGCTGAGCAGAGCCTCCCTCGTCTCTCCCTTCCACTCTTCATCCTCTGAGAGAGGGAGGGGCCCTCCCATGCAAATGAGACCCCAGATCTCTGACCCCTCCCTGGCCCTGGGTCAGGTCCCTCTGCTTAGGATGTCAGGGGGGTAAGTAGGGGAGGGGCTATGTGGGGCTGGGGTGTGGTTAGGGAGGTCCCAACTGTGAGACCTGAGAAGAGGCCACAGTCAGTG
>NW_023331330.1:0-41575 GCF_011100685.1 Canis lupus familiaris
CAGTCACAAGGTCCAGGTGAGGCGCAGGTGGCAACATGATTCAAGTCCAGGTGAGGCCCAGGTGGCGACCAGTCACCAGATCCAGGTGCGGACCAGCTAAGGACCAGAATCACCAGGCCCAGGTGAAGCCCAAGGGGTGACCAGTGTCACCAGGTAAGGGTGAGGTCCAGAGGGGAAAACAGTGTAACCAGTTTAGTTTGAGGCCCAGAATGGGACCAAAGCACCCTGGTGAAAGAGAGGCCCAGCAGTTGAATAGAGTATCCACTTCCGAATGATGCCTGGTGAGGACCAGAGTCACTAGGGCCATGCAGGCCTAGATGGGGAACAGAATCACTAGGTCCTGGTGATTCATAGAATAAGACCACAGTCACCAGTATCAGGTGAGCCCCTTGTGCGAACCAGAGCCACTGTATCCAGCTGAGTCCCAGGTCCATGTGAAGCCCATGTGAGGACTGGATTCATCAGGTCTAATTGAGGCATAGCTGGGGACAAGAGTCACCAGGTCTGTGTGCGGCCTAGGTGGGGAAAGAATCAGCAGTTCTGAGTTAGGTCCAAGTGGGGACGAGAGACACCAGGTCCAGGTGAGGCCAAAGTGAGGACCAGAGTCACCAGATCCAGGTGAGGTCCATGTTGGAAAGAGAGTCACCAGGTCCAGGAGAGGTCCAGGTTGGGACCACAGTCACTAGAACCAGGTGAAGTCCAGGTGGTGACCAGAGTCCCCGGGTCTGGGAGAGGACCAGCTAAGGACCAGATTCAACAGGTCCAAATGAGGCCCACGTGGGGACCTGAGTCACCAGCTATGTGTGAGGCCTAGGTGGCAACCCCACTCCCCAGGTCCAGGTGAGGCCAACCTGCAGGCCAGAGTCACCAGTTGCAGGTGAGGTCCAGGTGGGGACCAGTGTCACCAGATCCAGGTGAGGTCCATGTTCAAAGAGAGTCACCAGGTCCAGGAGAGGTCCAGGTGGGGACCAGAATCACCAGATCCAGGTGAAGTCGAGGTGGGGACCAGAGTCACCAGATCCAGGTGAAGCACAAGTGGGGACCAAAATCAATAGGTCAAGATGAGGCCCAGGTGAGGACCAGAGTTACTAGGTACACGTGAGGCCCCGGTGGGGATCAGAAGCAACAGGTCCATGTGAGGCCGGCTTGGGGACCATGGTCAACTGGTCTACTTGAGGCCCAGGTGTGGAACACAGTAAGCAGGACAGGAAGTCCCCGGGGGTGACAAGAGTCACCACGTCCAGGTGAGGCCCACGTGGGGACCAGGATCACCAGGTACACGGGAGGCCATTGAAAGAACCAGAGTCAACACTTCGAGGTCAGGAGCAGGTGGTAACCAGGGTCAGCAGGTCCAAGTCAGGCCAAAGTGGGGTTCACAGTCACTAGGGTACGGTGAGACCCAGAGGGGGACCAGAGTCACCTGGTTCTGGTGAGGTTCAGTTGTGGAACACAGTCACCGGGTCCCAATTTTGCCCAGTTGAGGACCATGGTAAACAGGGGCAGGTGAGGCCCAGATGGGGACCGGAGTCTCCAAATCCAGGTGAAGCCCAGGTGGGGAACACAGTCACCAGATCCGGGGTAGTCTCAGGTGCAGATCAGAATCACCAGGTCCAGGTGAGGTGCAGGTGGAAACCACACTCACCAGGTCCTGGTGAGGCCCTGGTGGGGACCAGAGAGACGAGG
Source organism: Canis lupus familiaris (assembly GCF_011100685.1). NCBI lineage: Eukaryota > Metazoa > Chordata > Mammalia > Carnivora > Canidae > Canis > Canis lupus. Next base: position 1,684 of record NW_023331330.1, read on the forward strand.
TACACGATAAGCTAGAAACACTGCAGCCACCAGGTCCACATGATGTCCACGTGGGAACGAGAATCACCAGTTACAGTTGAGGACCAGGTGGCGATCCCACTCCCCATGTCCAGGTGAGACACAGGTGGAAACAAGTGTCACCATGTCCAGGTGTGGCCCAGTTGAAGACCAGAGTTAATAGTTCCCGCTGGGTCACTGTTAGTTAACAGAGTACCATATCCTGATGCTAACCAGGTGGGTACCAGAGACACCAGGTCCTGGTGAGGGCCAAGTGGGACCAGAGTCACCAGATCTGGTTGAGGCCTAGAGGGGTACCAGAATCACCTGGTCCAGGTGACATCCAGATGGGGACCAGAGTCACCAGGTCAGGGAGGCCCAGAGAGGATCCCCAGTCATCATGTCCAGGTGAGGCTCAGGTGTGGAACAGAGTCACCAGGTACCTATGATGCCAAGGTGAGGACCAGAGTCACCAGATATGGGTGATGCGCAGGTAGGATCAGAGTCACCAGATCTAGGTGAGGCAAAGAAAGTGTCCACAGCAATCAGGTCCAGGTGGGTAACAAAGTCCCCAGGACTGGGTGAGGCTCAGATGGGGACCAGATTCACCAGGTCCAGGTGAGGCCCAGGTGGTGACCAGAGTTCCCGGGTCTGGGAGAGGACGAGGTAAGGACCAGATTTACCAGGTCCAAGAGGCCCACGGTGGGACCTGAGTCACCAGGTATGGGTGAGGCCCAGGTGGCCATCCCACTCACAAGGTCCAGGAGAGGCCAACCTGCATGCCAGAGTCACCAGATCCAGGTGACGCCCTAGTGGGGACCGGAGTCACCAGGTAAATGTGAGTCTACAAGAACACCACAGTCACCAGGTCCAGGTGTGGTTCATGTGTGAACGAGAGTCACCAGGTCCAGGTGAGACCCAGGTGGGGACCACAGTCACCAGGTCCAGATTGAGGCCTAGGTGGAGGGACCAGATTCATCAGGAGCAGTTGAGGCCAAAGTGTTGAGCAAAGTTATCATGTCCAGTTGAGACCTAGGTGGGGAACAGAGTAACCATGTCCCATTGATGCCAGTTGGGAAAAGAGTCACAAGGTCCGAGAGAGAGTCCACAGCAATCAGGTCCAGGTGGGGAACAAAGTCACCAGGACTGGGTGAGGCTCAGATGGGGACCAGAGTCACCAGATCCAGGTGAAGCCCAGGTGGGGAGCAGAGTCACTAGGTCCAGATGAGGCCCAGGTGAGGACCAGAGTTACATGGTACACGTGAGACCCTGATTGGGATCAGAGGCAACAGGTCCATGTGAGGCCGGCTTGGGGACATGGTCAACAGGTGTACTTGAGGCCCAGGTGTGGAACACAGTAACCAGGTCCTGGTGAGTCCCGGTAGTGAGAAGAGTCACCACATCCAGGTGAGCTCCAGGTGGGGACCAGGATCACCAGGTAAAAGGGAGGCCCTTGAAAGAACGAGAGACAACAGTTCGAGTTCAGGCGCAGGTGGCAACCAGGGTCAGCAGGTCCAAGTCAGGCCAAAGTGAGGTTCACAGTCACTAGGGCACGGTGAGACCCAGACGGGGACCAGAGTCATCTGGTCCAGGTGAGGTCCAGTTGTGGAACACCGTCACCGGGTCCCAATTTTGCCCAGTTGAGGACCATGGTCAACAGGGCCAGGTGAGGCCAAGATGGGGACCGGAGTCCCCAAATCCTGGCGAAGCCCAGGTGGGGACCACAGTCACCAGATCCAGGGTAGTCTCAGGTGCAGACCAGAATCACCAGGTCCAGGTGAGGTGCAGGTGGCAACCACACTCACCAGGAACCGGTGGGGCCTGGTGAGGACCAGAGTCACGAGGTACATGCAAACCTAGAAACACTGCAGCCACCAGGTCCACATGATGTCCATGTGGGAACGAGAATCACCAGTTACAGGTGAGGACCAGGTGGTGATCCGACTCACCATGTCCAGGTGAGACCCAGGTGGGAGCCAGTCTCACCATGACCAGGTGTGGCCAAGGTGAAGACTAGAGTTAATAGGTCCGGCTGGGTCACTGTTAGTGAACAGTGCAATATCCTGATGCTACACAGGTGGGTACCAGAGACACCAGGTCCTGGTGACCCCGAGATGGGACCAGAGACCTAAGGTCCAGTTGAGGTCCCGATGGGAACCACAGTCACCATGTCAGGTGAGGCCATGCTTAGAATCAGAGTCACCAGTTACAGGTGAGGCCCAGGTGGAGCCAGAGTCACCTGGTACAGAAGAGGCCAAAGTAAGGACCAAAGTTACAAGGATCAGGGCAGTCCCAGTGGGGAATAGAGTAACCATGTCCCAATGATTCCCAGGAAGAAACAGATTGGCCAGGTCCAGATGAGGCGCATTGGGAGCATAATCACTAGGTCCCGGTGAGGCCCAGTTGAGGACCAGAGTCACCAGGTCAAGTTGAGGCCTAGAGGCGTACCAGATTCCCCTGGTCTAGGTGACATCCAGATGGGGACCAGACTCACCATGTCAGGGTGAGGCCCAGAGGGGATCCAGAGTCATCATGTCCAGGTGAGGCTCAGGTGTGGAACAGAGTATCCAGGTCATAATGATCCACAGGTGAGGACCAGAGTCACCAGATCTGGGTGAGGCCCAGTAAGGATCAGAGTCAGCAGTTCCAGGTGAGGCCAAGTAGGAGTCCACAGCAATCAGGTCCAGGTGGGGAGCAAAGTAACCAAGCCTGGGTGAGGCCCAGATGGGGACCAGATTCACCAGACCCAGCTGATTCCCAGGTGGTGACCAGAGTTAACAGTTCCGGGTGAGGACCAGGTAAGGACCAGATTCACCAGGTCCAAGTGAGGCCCACGTGGGGCCTTTGTCACCAGGTATGATTGAGGCCCAGGTGGCAAGCACACACCAGGTCCAGGTGAGGCCAACCTGCAGGCAATGCAGAGAAAGCGTGTCCCGATGATGCCCAGGTAGGGACCAGAGTTACCAGGTCCAGGTGAGGTCAACCTGCAGGCCATGCAGTGGAACCATGTCCCGATGATGCCCAGGTAGGGACCAGAGTCACCAGGTCCACATGAGGCCCAGATGGAGCATATTCACTAGGTCCAGGTGAGGTTCAGTTGAGGACCAGAGTCACCAGATCTGGTTGAGACCTAGAGGGGTACAAGATTCACCAGGCCCAGGTGACATCCAGATGGGGACCAGGGTCACGAGGTCAGGGTGAGGCCCAGAGAGGTTCCAGTGTCATCATGTCCAGGTGAGGCTCAGGTGTGGATCAGAGTCTCCAGGTACCAATGATGCCCAGGTGAGGACCAGAGTCACAAGGTCTGGGTGACGCTCAGACAGGATCAGAGTCACCAGTTCCAGGTGAGGCCAATTATTAGTCCACAGCAATCAGGTCCAGGTGGGGAACAAAGTCACCAGAGACTGGGTGAGGCCCAGATGGGGACCAGATTCAACAGGTCCAGGTGATTCCCAGGTGGTGACAAGGGTTACCAGTTCTGGGTGAGGACCAGGTAAGGACCAGATTCACCAGGTCCAAGTGAAGCCCACGTGGGACCTGTGTCACCGGTTATGGGGAGACCCAGGTGGCAACCTCACTCACCAGGTCCAGGGGAGGCCAACCTGAAGTCCATGCAGAGGAACCGTGTCCCGATGATGGCCATGTAGGGACCAGAGTTACGAGGTCCAGGTGAGGCCAACCTGCATGCAATGCAGTGGAACCATGTCCCGATGATGCCCAGGTAGGGAACAGAGTCACCAGGTCCAAATGAGGCCCCGATGGAGCATATTCACTACGTCCAGGTGAGGCCGAGTTGAGGACCAGAGTCACCAGATCTGGTTGAGGCCTAGAGGGGTACCAGAATCCCCTGGTCCAGGTGACATCCTGATGGGGACGAGAGTCACCAGGTCAGGGTGAGGCCCAGAGAGGTTCCAGAGTCATTAAGTCCAGGTGAGGGTCAGCCTGTGGAACAGAGTCACCAGGTACCAATGATGCCCAGGTGAGGACCAGAGTCACCAGATCTGGGTGATGCGCAGATAGATTAGAGTCACCAGTTCCAGGTGAGGCCAAGAAAGTGTCCACAGCAATCAGGTCCAGGTGGTGAACAAAGTCACCATGACTCGTTGAGGCCCAGAGGGGACCAGATTCACCAGGTCCAGGTGAGGTCAAGGTTGTGACCAGAGTCCCCGGGTCTGGCAGAGGACCAGGTAAGGACCAGATTCACCAGGTCCAAGTGAGGCCCACGTGAGGACCTGAGTCACCAGGTATGGGTGAGGCCCACATGGCAACCCCACTCACCAGGTCTAGGTGAGGCCAACCTGCAGGCCAGTGTCACCAGATCCAGGTGAGGCCTAGTGGGGATCGGAGTCACCAGGTAAATGTGAGTCTACAAGAACACCACAAGGACCAGGTCCAGGTGTGGTTCATGTGGGAACGAGAGTCACCAGGTCCAGGTGAGCCCCAGGGAGGGACCACAGTCACTGGGTCCAGATTGAGGCCTAGGTGGGGGGACCAGATTCATCAGGACCAGTTGAGGCCAAAGTGTGGAGCAAAGTTATCATGTCTAGGTGAGGCCCAGGTGGGGAACAGAGTAACCATGTCCCGTTGATGCCAGGTGGGAAAAGAGTCACAAGGTTCAGACGAGACCTAAGTGAGGAGTAGATTCAACAGGTACTGTTGAGATCCAGTTGAGGACCAGTGTCCCCAGCTCTGGGTTAGTCCCAGAGGGGGAACAGAGTCACCCGGTTCTGCTGATATCCAGATGGGGACCAGAGTCTCCATGTCATGGTGAGGCCCAGAGTGGATCCAGAGTCATCATGTCCAGGTGAGGCTCAGGTGTGGAACAGAGTATCCAGGTCATAATGGTTCACAGGTGAGGACCAGAGTCACCAGATCTGGGTGAGGCCCAGCTACGATCAGAGTCACCACTTCCAGGTGAGGCCAAGAAGGAGTCCACAGCAATCAGGTCCAGATTGACGCCTAGGTCGGGGGACAAGAGTCATCAGGACCAGTTGAGGCCAAAGTGTGGAGCAAAGTTATCATGTCCAGGTGAGGCCCATGTGGGGAACAGAGTAACCATGTCCCATTGATGCCAGGTGGGTAAAGACTCACAAGGTCCAGACGAGGCCTAAGTGAGGAGTAGATTAACCATGTCCTCTTTAGGCCCAGTTGAGGACCAGAGTCCCCAGCTCCGGGTGAGTCCCAGAGGGGGACCAGCGTCACCCGGTTCTGGTGATATCCAGGTGGGGACCAGAGTCAGCACGTCAGGGTGAGACCCAGAGTCGGACGAGAATCACTAGGTCCACTTGAGGCCCCGATGTGGAACTGAGAAACCAGGTCCCATGATGCCCATATGAGGACCTGAGTCACCAGTCCAGGTGAGGTCCCTGTGGGAACCAGTCACCTCGTCCTGGTGAGGCCCAGGTGGGACCACAGTCAACAGGTCCAGGTGAGGCCCAGGTATATAAGAGAGTATCCAGGTCCCAGTGATGCCCAGGTAAGGACCAGAGTCAACAGGTCCAGGAGAGGCCCAAATATGGATCAGAGTCATTGTGTTCCAGGTGAGGCCAGATGGAGACCACAGGAACCAGGTCCAGGAGAGCCCCATATGGGAACCGACCCACCAGATCCAGGTGAGGTCCAGGTGGGACCACAGTCACAAGGTCCAGGTGAGGCGCAGGTGGCAATAGGATTTACCAAGTCCAAGTGAGGCCGAGGTGGCGACCAGTCACCAGATCCAGGTGCGGACCAGCTAAGGACCAGATTCACCAGGCCAAAGTGAAGCCCAATGGGTGACCAGAGTCACCAGGTAAGGGTGAGGCCCAGGGGGAACCAGAGTAACCAGTTTAGTTTGGGGCCCAGATTGGGACCAGAGGTCCCTGGTCAAAGTGAGGCCCAGATGTGGAATAGAGTATCCAGGTCGCAATGAATCCTGGTTGAGGACCAGAGTCACTCGCGCCATGCAGGCCCAGATGGGGAACAGAATCACTAGGTCCTGGTGAGGCATAGAATAAGACCACAGTCAGCAATAACAGGTGAGCCCATTGTGGGTACCAGAGCCACTCTATCCAGCTGAGTCCCAGGTCCATGTGAGACCCACGTGAGGAGCAGATTCATCAGGTCTAATTGAGGCATAGCTAGGGACAAGAGTCACCAGGTCTGGGTGCGGACTAGGTGGGGCAAGATTCAGCAGTTCTGAGTGAGGTCAAGTGGGGATGAGAGACACCAGGTCCAGGTGAGGCCAAACGGAGGACCAGAGTCACCAGATCCAGGTGAGGTCCATGTTGGAAAGAGAGTCACCAGGTACAAGAGAGGTCCAGGTGGGGACCAGAGTCACCCGATCCAGGTGAACCCCAGGTGGGGACCAGACTCACTAGGTCCAGATGAGGCCCAGGTGAGGACCAGAGTTACCAGGTACAATTGAGGCCCCGGTGGGGATCAGAGGCAACAGGTCCATGTGAGGCCAGCTTGGGGACTATGGTCAACAGGTCTACTTGAGGCCCACTTGTGGAACACCGTAAACAGGTCCAGGTTAGTCTCTGGTTGTGACAAGTGTCACCACGTCCAGGTGAGGCCCAGTTGGGGACCAGGTTCACCAGGTCCAGGGGAGGCCCTTGAAAGAACCAGAGTGAACAGTTCGAGGTCAGGCGCAGGTTTCCACCTGGGTCATTAGTTCCAAGTCAGGCCAAAGGGTTCACAGTCACTAGGGCACGGTGAGACCCATAGGGGGACCAGAGTCACATGGTCTAGGTGAGGTCCAGTTGTGGAACACAGTCACCGGGTCCCAATTTTACCCAGTTGAGGACCATGGTCAACAGGGCCAGGTGAGACACAGATGGGGATCGGAGTCCCCAAATACAGGTGAAGCCAAGGTGGGGACCACTGGCACCAGATCCAGGGTAGTCTCAGGTGCAGACCAGAATCACCAGGTACAGGTGAGGTGCAGGTGGCAACCACACTCACCAGGTCCCGGTGAGGCCCTGGTGGGGACCAGAGTCACGAGGTACATGAGAAACTAGAAACACTGCAGCCACCAGGTGAACATGATATCCGTGCTGGAATGCGAATTCACCAGTTACAGGTGAGGACCAGGTGGGGATCCGACTCACCATGTCCAGGTGAGACCCAGGTTGGAACCAGTGTCACCATGTCCAGGTGTGGCCCAGGTGAAGACCGGAGTTAATAGGTCTGGCTGGGTCACTATTAGTGAACAGTGTAACCATATCCTGATGCTACCCAGGTGGGTACCGGAGATACCATGTCCTGGTGTGGCCCAGGTGGGACCAGAGACACGAGGTCCAGGTGAGGTCCCGATGGGAACCACAGTCACCAGGTGTGGTGAGGCCATACTTAGGATCAGAGTCACCAGTTACAGTTGAGGCCCCAGTGGAGCCAAAGTCACCTGGTACAGAAGAGGCCAAAGTCAGGACCAGAGTTACCAGGATCAGGTATCCCTGTGTGGAATAGAGTAACCATGTCCGATGATGCCCAGGTAGAACCAGAGTTACCAGGTCCAGATGAGGTGCAGGTGGGGAGCATATTCACTAGGTCCCGGTTAGGCCAATTTGAGGACCAGAGTCACCAGGTCTAGTTGAGGGCTAGAGGGGTACCAGATTCACCTGGTCTAGGTGACATCCAGATGGGGACCAGAGTCACCATGTCAGTCTGAGGCCCATAGGGGATCCAGAGTCATCAAATCCAGGTGAGGCTCACGTGTAGAGCATAGTATCCAGGTCATAATGGTCCACAGGTGAGGACCAGAGTCACCAGATCTGGGTGGGGCCCAGTTAGGATCAGAGTCACCAGTTCCAGGTGAGGCCAAGAAAGAGTCCACAGGAATCAGGTCCAGGTGGGGAACAATGTCACCAGGACTGGATGACTCCCAGATGGGGACCAGAAAACACCAGGCCCAGGTGATTCCCAGGTGGTTACCAGAGTAACGAGTTCCGGGTGAGAACAAGGTAAGGACCAGATTCCCCAGGTCCAAGTGAGGCCCACGTGGGGACCTGTGTCTCCAGGTATTGGTGAGGCACAGGTGACAACCCCACTCACCAGGTCCAGGTGATGCCAACCTGCAGGCCATGCAGAGGAACCATGTTCCCCTTGATGCCCAGGTAGGGACTAGAGTTACGAGTTCCAGGTGATGCCAACCTGCAGGGCCATGTGTGGAACCATGTCCCGATGATGCCGAGGTAGGGACCAGAGTCACCAGGTGCAAATGAGGCCCAGATGGAGCATATTCACTAGGTCCAGGTGAGGCCCAGTTGAGGACCAGAGTCACCAGATCTGGTTGAGGCCTAGAGGTGGTACCAGAATCCCCTGGTCCAGGTGACATCCAGATGGGGACGAGAGTCACCAGGTCAGGGTGAGGCCCAGAGAGGTTCCAGAGTCATTATGTCCAGGTGAGGCTCAGCTGTGGAACAGAGTCACCAGGTACCAATGATGCCCAGGTGAGGACCAGAGTCACCAGATCTGGGTGAGGCCCAGTTAGGATCAGAGTTACCAGTTCTAGGTGAGGCCAAGAAGGAGTCCACATCAATCAGGTCCAGGTAGGTAACAAAGTCACCAGGACTGGGTGAGGCCCAGATGGGGACCAGATTCACCAGGTCCAGGTGATTCCCAGGTGGTGACCAGAGTTACCAGTTCCGGGTGAGCACCAGGTAAGGAGCAGATTCACAAGGTCCAAGTGAGGCGCACGTGGGAACCTGAGTCACCAGGTATGGGTGAGGCCCATGTGGCAACCCCACTCAACAGGTCCAGGGGAGGCCACCTGCAGGCCATGCAGAGGGAACCATGTCCCGATGATGCCCAGGTAGAGACAGGACTTACCATGTCCAGGTGAGTCCAACCTGCAGGCCATGCTGTGGAACCATGTCCCGATGATGCCGAGGTAGGGACCAGAGTCACCAGGTGCAAATGAGGCCCAGATGGAGCATATTCACTAGGTCCAGGTGAGGCCCAGTTGAAGACCAGAGTCACCAGATCTGGTTGAGAACTATCGGGGTACAGAATCACCTGGTCCAGGTGACATCCAGTTGGGGACCAGCCTCACCAAGTCAGGGTGAGTCCCAGAGAGGTTCCAGAGTCATCATGTCCAGGTGAGGCTCAGGTGTGGAACAGAGTCACCAGGTACCATTGATGCCCAGGTTAGGGTCAGAGTCACCAGGTCTGGGTGACGCGTAGATAGGATCAGAGTCACCTGTTCCAGGTGAGGCCAAGAAAGAGTCCACAGCAATGAGGTCCACGTGTGGAACGAAGTCACCATCACTGGGTGAGGCCCAGATGGGGACCAGATTCACCAGGTGCAGGTGAGGCCCAGGTGGAGACCAGAGTCCCCGGGTCTGGGAGAGGACCAGGTAAGGACCAGATTCACCAGGTCCAAGATGCCCACGTGGGGACCTGAGTCACCAGGTATGGGTGAGGCCCACGTGGCCACCCCACTCAGCAGGTCCCGGTGAGGTCAACTGGCATGTCAGAGTCACCAGATCCACGTGAGGCCCTAGTGGGACCGGAGTCACCAGGTAAATATGAGTCTACAAGAACACCACAGCCACCAGGTCCAGGTGAGGTTCATGTGGGAACAAGAGTAAACAGGGCCAGGTGAGACCCAGGTGGGGACCACAGTCACCAGTTCCAGATTGAGGCCTAGGTGGGGGGACCAGAGTAATCAGTACCAGTTGAGGCCAAAGTGTGGAGCAAAGTTATCATGTCCAGGTGAGGCCCAGGTGGGGAACAGTGTAACCTTGTCCCATTGATGCCAGGTGGGAAAAGAGTCACAGGTCCAGACGAGGCCTGAGTGAGGAGTAGATTCACCAGGTCTTGTTGAGGCCCAGTTGAGTACCAGTGTCCCCAGCTCCGGGTGAGTCCCAGACGGGGACCAGAGTCACCCGGTTCTGGTAATATCCAGGTGGGGACCAGACTCACCACGTCAGGGTGAGGCCCAGAGTGGGACGAGAATCACTAGGTCCAGGTGAGGGCCCCTATGTGGAACTGAGAAACCAGGTCCCATGATGCCCATATGAGGACCTGAGTCACCAGGACCAGGTGAGGTCCCTGTGGGAACCAGTCACCTCATCCAGGTGAGGCCAAGGTGGGACCTCAGTCACCAGGTCCAGGTGAGGCCCAGGTATATAAGAGAGTATCCAGGTCCCAATGATGTCCAGGTAAGGACCAGAGTCAACAGGTGCAGGAGAGGCACAAATATGTATCAGAGTCATTGAGTTCCAGGTGACGCCAGATGGAGATAACAGGAACCAGGTCCAGGAGAGCCCCATATGGGAACCAGAGCCACCAGATCCAGGTGAGGTACAGGTGGGACCACAGTCACAAGCTCCAAGTGAGGCCCAGGTGGCAACAGGATTCACCAAGTCAGGAGAGGCCCAGGTTGCGACCAGTCATCAGATCCAGGTGCGGACCACCTAAGGACCAGATTCACCAGGCCCAAATGAAGCCCATGGGGTGACCAGAGTCACCAGGTAAGGGTGAGACCCAGAGGGGGAACCAGAGTAACCAGTTAGTTTGAGGCCCAGAATGGGACCAGAGGTCCCTGGTCAAAGTGAGGCCCAAGTGTGGAATAGAGTATCCAGGTCCCAATGATGCCTGGGTGAGGACCAGAGTCACTAGGGCCATGCAGGCCCAGATGGGGAACAGATTCATTAGGTCCTGATGAGGCATATAATAAGAGCACAGTCAGCAGTATCAGTGACCCCTTTTGGGAACCAGAGCCACTCTATCCAGCTGAGTCCCAGGTCCAGCTGAGTGCCAGGTCCATGTGAGGCCCACGTGAGGACCAGATTCATCAGGTCGAATTGAGGCATAGGTGGGGAGAAGAGTCACCAGGGCTGGATGCGGCCTAGGTTGGGGCAAGATTCAGCAGTTCTGAGTTAGGTTCAAGTGGGGGACGAGAGACACCAGCTCCAAGTGAGGCCAAACTGAGGACCAGAGTCACCAGATCCAGGTGAGGACCATGTTGTAAAGAGAGTCACCAGGTCCAGGAGAGGTCCAGGTGGGGACCAGAGTCCACGGATCCAGGTAAGTCCAGGTGGGGACCTGAGTCAGCAGATCCAGGTGAAGCCCAGGTGGAGGACCAGAGTCTCTAGGACCAGATGAGGCCCAGGTGAGGACAGGAGGTTAACAGGTACACGTGAGGCCCCGGTGGGGATCAGAGGCAACAGGTCCATGTGAGGCCGGCCTGGGGACCATGGTCAACAGGTCTACTTGAGGCCCAGGTGTGGAACACAGTAAGCAGGTCCAGGTGAGTCCCCGGTGGTGACAAGAGTCACCACGTCCAGTTGAGGCCCAGGTCGGGGACCAGGATCACCAGGTACAGGGGAGGACCTTGAAAGGACCAGAGTCAACAGTTGGAGGTTAGACGCAGGTGGCAACCAGGTCAGCAGGTCCAAGTCAGGCCAAAGTGGGGTTCACAGACACTAGGCACGGTGAGACCCAGAGGGGGACCAGAGTCACCTGGTCCAGGTGACGTCCAGTTGTGGAACACAGTCACCGGGTCACAATTTTGCCCAGTTGAGGACCATGGTCAACAGGGCCAGGTGAGGCCCAGATGGGACCGGAGTCCAAATATCCAGGTGAAGCCCAGGTGGGGACCACAGTCAGTAGATCAGGGGAGCCTCAGGTGCAGACCATAATCACCAGGTCCAAGTGAGGTGCAGGTGGCAACCACATTCCCCAGGACCCAGTGAGGCCCTGGCGGGGACCAGAGTCACAAGGTACATGAGAAGCTAGAAACACTGCAGCCACCAGGTCCACATGATGTCCATGTGGGCCGGAGAATCAGCAGTTTACACGTGAGGACCAGGTGGGGATCCGACTCACCATGTCAAGTTGAGACCCAGGTGGGTTCCAGTGTCACCATGTCCAGGTGTGGCCCAGGTGAAGACCAGAGTTAATAGTTTCCGGCTGGGTCACTGTTAGTGAAGAGTGTAACCATATCCTGATGCTACCCAGGTGCGTACCGGAGACAACAGGTCCTGGTGAGGCCCATGTGGGACCAGAGACATGATGTCCAGGTAAGATCCCGATGGGAACCACAGTCACCAGGTCAGGTGAGGCCATGCTTAGGTTCAGAGTTACCAGTTACAGGTGAGGCCCAGGTGGAGCCAGAGTGACCTGGTACAGAAGAGGTCAAAGACAGGACCAGAGTTACTAGGAACAGGTCAGTCCCATTGGGGAATACAGTAACCATGCCCCGATGATGCCCAGGTAGAACCCGAGTCACCACGTCCAGATGAGGCGCAGGTGCGGAGAATTTTCACTAGGTCCAGGTGAGGCCGAGTTGAGGACCAGAGTCACCAGGTCTGGTTGAGGTCGACAGGGGTCCCAGATTCACCTGGTCTAGGTGACATCCAGATGGGGACCAGAGTCACCATGTCAGAGTGAGGCACAGAGAGGATCCAGAGTCATCATGTCCAGGTGAGGCTCAGGTGTGGAACAGTGTATCCAGGTCATAGTGGTCCACAGGTGAGGAGCAGAGTCACCAGATCTGGGTGAGGCCCAGTTAGGATCAGACTCACCAGTTCCAGGTGAGGCCCAAAAGGAGTCCACAGCAATCAGGTCCAGGTGGGGAGCAAAGTCACCAGGACTGTGTGAGGCACAGATGGCGACCAGATTCTCCAGGTCCAGGGGATTCCCAGGTGGAGACCAGAATTACCAGATTCACCAGGTCCAAGAGGCCCAAGTGGGGACCTGAGTCACCAGGTATGGGTGAGCCCCAGGTGGCAACCCCACTCACCAGGTCCAGGTGAGGACAACCTACAGGCCAGAGTCACCAGATCCAGGTGAGGCCCTAGTGGGGACCAGAGTCACCAGGTAAATGTGAGTCTAAAAGAACACCACAGTCACCAGGTCCTGGTGTGGTTCATGTGGGAACGAGAGTCACCAGGTCCAGGGGAGACCCAGGTGGGGACCACAGTCACCAGATCCAGATTGAGGCCTAGGTGGGGGGACCAGAGTCATCAGGACAAGTTGATGCCAAAGTGTGGAGCCAATTTATCATGACCAGGTGAGGCCCAGGTGGGGAAAAGAGTAAGCATGTCCCATTGATGCCAGGTGGGAAAAGAGTCACAGGTCCAGACGAGGCCTAACTGAGGAGTAGATTCACCAGGTCCTGTTGAGGCCCAGTTGAGGAGCAGTGTCCCCAGCTACGGGTGAGTCCCAGAGGGGGACAAGAGTCACCCAGTTCTGGTGATATCCAGGTGGGGAGCAGAGTCACCACGTCAGGGTGAGGCCAAGCGGACGAGAATCACTAGGTCCAGGTGAGGCCCCGATGTGAAACTGAGAACCAGTTACCATGATGCCCATATGAGGACCTGAGTCACTAGGTCCAGGTGAGGTCGAGGTATATAAGAGAGTATCGAGGTCCCAATGATGCCCATGTAAGGACCAGAGTCAACAGGTCCAGGAGAGGACCAAATATGGATCAGAGTCATTGTGTTCCAGGTGAGGACAGATGGAGACCACAGGAACCAGGTACAGGAGAGCCCCATATGGGAACCAGAGCCACCAGATCCAGGTGAGTTCCAGGTGGGACCACAGTCACAAGGTCCAGGTGAGGCGCAGATGGCAAGAGGATTCACCAAGTCCAGGTGAGGCCCAGGTGGAGACCAGTCACCAGATCCAGGTGAGAACCAGCTAAGGACAAGATTCACCAGGCCCAAGTGAAGCCAAAGGGGTGACCAGAGTCACCAGGTTAGTGTGAGGCCCAGAGGGGGGAACCAGAGTAACCAGTTTAGTTTGAGGCCCAGAATGGGAACATAGGTCCCTGGTCAGAGTGAAGCCCAGGTGTGGAATAGAGTATCCCGGTCACAATGATGCCTGGGTGAGGACCAGAGTCACTAGGGCCATGCAGGCCCAGATTGGGAACAGAATTACTAGGCCTTGGTGAGGCATAGAATAAAACCACAGTCACCAGAATCAGGTGAGCTCCATGTGGGAACAAGAGCCACTCTATCCAGCTGAGTAGCAGGTCCATGTGAGGCCCACGTGAGGACCAGATTCATCAGGTCGAATTGAGACATAGCTGGGGACAAGAGAAACCAGGTCTGGGTGCGGCCTAGGTGGGGCAAGATTCAGCAGTGCTGAGGTAGGTCAGAGTGGGGACGAGAGACGCCAGGTCCAGGTGACGCCAAACTGAGGACCAGAGTCACCAGATGCAGGTCAGGTCCAGGTGTTGACCAGAGTCACCAGATCCAGGTGAAGTCCAGGTGGGGACCAGAGTCATCAGATCCAGGTGAAGCCCAGGTGGGGATCAGAGTCACTAGGTCCAGATGAGGCGAAGGTGAGGACCGGAGTTGCCAGGTACACGTGAAGCCCCGGTGGGGATCAGAGGTAAAAAGTCCATGTGAGGCCGGCTTGGGGACCATGGTCAACAGGTCTACTTGAGGCCCAGGTGCGGAACACAGTAAGCAGATCCAGGTGAGTTCCCGGGGTGACAAGAGTCACCAGGTCCAGGTGAGGCCCATGTGGGCACCTGGATCACCATGTCCAGGGGACGCTCTTGAAAGAACCAGAGTCAACAGTTCGAGGTCAGGCGCAGGTGGCAACCAGGGTCAGCAGGTCCAAGTCAGGCCAAAGTGGGGTTCACAGTCACTAGGGCACGGTGAGACCCAGAGTGGGACCAGAGTCACCTGGTCCAGGTGAAGTCCAGTTGTGGAACACAGTCACCGGGTCCTAATTTTGCCCAGTTTGAGGACCATAGTCAACAGGGCCAGGTGAGGCCCAGATGGGGACCGGAGTCCCCAAATCCAGGTGAAGCCCAGGTGGGGACTACAGTCACCAGATCCAGGGTAGTCTCAGGTGCAGACCCGAATCACCAGGTCCAGGTGAGGTGCAGGTGGCAACCATACTCACCAGGTCCCGGTGAGGCCCTGGTGGGGACCAGAGTCACGAGGTACATGAGAAGCTAGAAAACACTGCAGCCACCAGGTCCACATGATGTCCATATGGGAACGAGGATCACCAGTTACAGGTGAGGACCAGGTGGGGATCCGACTCACCATGTCCAGGTGAGACCCAGGTGGGAACCAGTGTCACCATGTCCAGGTGTGGCCCAGGTGAAGTCCAGAGTTAATAGGTCCGGCTGGGTCACTGTTAGTGAACAGTGTAACCATATCCTGATTCTACCCTGGTGGGTACCAGAGACACCAGGTCCCGGTGAGGCCCAGGTGGGACCAGAGATATGAGGTCCAGGTGAGGTCCCGATGGGAAACACAGTCACCAGGTCAGGTGAGGCCATGCTTAGGATCAGAGTCACCAGTTACTGGTGAGGCCCAGGAGGAGCCAGAGTCACCTGGTACAGAAGATGCCAAAGTCAGGACCAGAGTTACCAGGATCAGGTCAGTCCCAGTGGGGAATAGAGTAACCATGTCCCGATGATGCGCAGGTAGAACCAGAGTCACCAAGTCCAGATGAGTAGCAGGTGGGAAGCATATTCTCTAGGTCTCGGTGAGGCGCACTTGAGGACCAGAATCCCCAGGTCTAGTTGAGTCCTAGAGGGGTACCAGATTCACCTGGTCTAGGTGACATCCAGATGGGGAGCAGAGTCACCATGTCAGGGTGAGGCCCAGAGGGGACCCAGAGTCATCATGTCCAGGTGAGGCTCAGGTGTTGAACAGAGATCCAGATCATAATGGTCCACAGGTGAGGACCAGAGTCACCAGATCTGGGTGAGCCCCAGTTAGGATCAGAGTCACCAGTTCCAGGTGAGGCCAAGAAGGAGTCCACAGCAATCAGGTCCAAGTGGGGAACAAAGTCACGAGGACTGGTTGAGGCCCAGATGGGGATCAGATTCACCAGGTCCAGGTGATACCCAGGTGGTGACCAGAGTTACCAGGTCCGGGTGACGACCAGGTAAGGACCAGATTCACCAGGTCCAAGTGAGCCCACGTGGGTACCTGTGTCACCAAGCATGGGTGAGACTCAGGTGGCAACCCCACTCCCCAGGCCAGGTGTGGCCAACCTGCAGTCCATGCAGAACCATGTCCCGATAATGCCCAGGTAGGGAACAGAGTTACCAGGTCCAAGTGAGGCCAATATGCAGGCCATGCAGTGGAACCATGTCCCGATGATGCCCAGGTAGGGACCAGAGTCTCCAGGTCCAAATGAGACCCAGATGGAGAATATTCACTAGGTCCAGTGAGGCCCAGTTGAGGACCACTGTCACCAGATCTGGTTGAGGCTTAGAGGGGTACCAGAATCACCTCGTCCAGGTGACATCCAGATGGGGACCAGAGGCATCAGTTCAGGGAGAGGCCCAGAGTGGTTCCAGAGTCATCATGTCCAGGTTAGGCTCAGGCGTGGAACAGAGTCACCAGGTACCAATGATGCAGAGGGTGAGGCCCAGAGTCACCAGATCTGGGTGACGCGCAGATAGGATCAGAGTCACCAGTTCCAGGTGAGGCCAAGAAAGTGTCCACAGCAATGAGGGCCACGTGGGGAACAAAGTCACCAGGACTGGGTGAGGCCCAGATGGGGACCAGATTCACCAGGTCCAGGTGAGGCCCAGGTGGTGACCAGAGTCCCCGGGTCTGGGACAGGACCAGGTAAGGACCAGATTCACCAGGTCCAAGAGGCCCACGAGGGGAATTGAGTCACCAGCTATGTGTGAGGCCCAGGAAGCAACCCCACTCACCAGGTCAAGGTGAGGCCAACAGGCAGGCCAGAGTCACCAGATCCAGGTGAGGCCCTAGTGGGGACCAGTGTCACCAAGTAAATGTGAGTCTACAAGAACACCTCAGTCACCAGGTCCAGGTGAGGTTCATGTGGGAACGAGAATCACGAGGTACAGGTGAGACCCGGGTGGGCACCACAGTCACCAGGTCCAGACTGAGGCAAAGGTGTGGGGAACAAAGTCATCAGGACCAGTTGAGGCCAAAGTGTGGAGCAAAGTTATCATGTGTAAGTGAGGCCCAGGTGTGGAACAGAGTAACCATGTCCCTTTGATGCCAGGTGCGAAAAGAGTCACAAGGTCTAAACGAGGCCTAAGTGAGGAGTAGATTCACCAGGTTCTGTTGAGGCCCAGTTGAAGACCAATATCCCAAGCTCTGGGTGAGTCCCAGAGGGGGAACAGACTCACACGGTTCTGGTGATATCCAGGTGGGGACCAGAGTCACCACGTCAGGGTGAGGTCCAGAGGGGGACGAGAATCACTAGGTCCAGGTGAGGCCCCGATGTGGAACTGAGAAACCAGGTCCTATGATGCCCATATGAGGACTTGAGTCACCAGGTCCAGGTGAGGTCCCTGTGGGAACGAGTCACCTCGTCCCGGTGAGGGCCAGGTGGGACCACAGTCACCAGGTCCCGGTGAGGCCCAGTTATATAAGAGTATCCAGCTCCCAAAGATGCCCAGGTAAGGAACAGAGTCAACAGGTCCAGTAGAGGTTCAAATATGGATCAGAGTCATTGTGTTTCAGCTGAGGCAGATGGAGACCACAGGAACCAAGTCCAGGAGACCCCCATATGGGAACCAGACCCACCAGATCCAGGTGAGGTCCAGGTGGGACCACAGTCACAAGGTCCTGGTGAGGCGCAGGTGGCAACAGGATTCACCAAGTCCAGGTGAGGACCAGGTGGCGAACAGTCACCACATCCAGGTGCGGACCAGCTAAGGACCAGATTCACCAGGCCCAAGTGAAGCCCAAGGGGTGACCAGAGTCACCAGGTAAGGGTGAGTCCCAGAGGGGGAACCAGAGTAACCAGTTTAGTTTGAGGCCCAGAATGGGACCAGAGGTCCCTGGTCAGAGTGAGTCCCAGATGTGGAATAGAGTATCCAGGTCCCAGTGATGCCTGGGTGAGGACCAGAGTCACTAGGACCATGCAGGCCCATATGGGGTACAGAATCACTAGGTCCTGGTGAGGCATAGAATAAAACCACAGTCACCAGTATCAGGTGAACCCAATGTGGGAACCAGAGCCACTCTATCCAGCTGAGTAGCAGGTCCATGTGAGGCCCACGTGAGGACCAGATTCATCAGGTCGAATTGAGGCATAGCTGGGGACAAGAGTCACCAGGTATGGGTGCGGCCTAATTGGGGAAAGATTCAGCAGTTCTGAGTTAGGTCAAAGTGGGGACGAGAGACGCCAGGTCCAGGTGAGGCCAAACTGAGGACCAGAGTAACCAGGTCCAGGTGAGGTCCATGTTTGAAAGAGAGTCACCAGGTCCAGCAGAGGTACAGTTGGAGACAAGAGTCACCAGATCCAGGTGAAGTCCAGGTGGGGACCAGAGTCACCAGATCCAGGTGAAGCCCAGGTGGGGACCAGAGTCACTAGGTCCAGATGACGCCCAGTTGAGGACCAGAGTTACAAGGTACACTTGAGGTCCCGGTGGGGATTAGAGGCAACAGGTCCATGTGAGGCCGGTTTGGGGACCATGGTCAACATGTCTACTTGAGGCCCAGGTGTAGAACACAGTAAGCAGGTCCAGGTGAGTCCCCGGTTGGGACAAGTGTCACCACGTCCAGTTGAGGAGCAGGTGGGGACAAGGATCACCAGGTACAGGGGAGGCCTTTGAAAGAACCAGAGTCAAAAGTTCGAGGTATGGCGTAGGTGGCAACCAGGGTCAGCAGGTCCAAGTCAGGCCAAAGTGGGGTTCACAGTCTCTAGGGCACGGTGACACCCAGAGGGGACCAGAGTGACCTGGTCGAGATGAGGTCCAGTTGTGGAACACAGTCACCGTGTCCCAATTTTGCCCAGTGGAGGACCATGGTCAAAAGGGCCATGTGAGACACAGATGGGGACCGGAGTCCCCAAAAACAGGTGAAGCCCAGGTGGGGGACCAGAGTAACCAGATCCAGGGTAGTCTCAGGTGCAGACCAGAATCACCAGGTCCAGGTGAGGTGCAGGTGGCAACCACACTCACCAGGTCCCGGTGAGGCCCTGGTGGGGACCAGAGTCACGAGGTACATGACAAACTAGAAACACTGCAGCCACCAATTCCACATGATGTCCATGTGGGAACGAGAATCACCAGTTACAGGTGAGGACCAGGTGGGGATCCGACACAACATGTCCAGGTGAGACCCTGGTGGGAACCAGTGACACCCTGTCCAGGTGTGGCCCAGGTGAAGACCAGAGTTAATAGTTCCGCCTGGGTCACTGTTAGTGAACAGTGTAACCATATCCTGATGCTACCCTGGTGGGTACCAGAGGCACCAGGTCCTGGTGAGGGTCAGGAGGGACCAGAGACATGAGGTCCAGGTGAGGTTCCATTGGAACGACAGTCACCAGGTCTGGTGAGGCCATGCTTAGGATCAGAGTCACCAGCTAGAGGCGAGGACCAGGTGGAGCCAGAGTCACCTGGGACAGAAGAGGCCAAGGTCAGGACCAGAGTTACCAGGATCAGGTCAGTCCCAGTGGGGAATAGAGTAACCATGTCCCGATGATGCCCAGGTAGAACCAGAGTCACCAGGTCAGATGGGGCGCAGGTGGGGAGCATATTCACTAGGTCCCGGTGAGGCCCATTTGAGGACCAAAATGCCCACGGTCTAGTTGAGGCCTACAGGGGGTACCAGATTCACCTGGTCTAGGTGACATCCAGATGGGGACCAGAGTCACGATGTCAGGGTGAGGCCCAGAGGGGATCCAGAGTCATCATGTCCAGGCGAGGGTCAGGTGTGGAACAGAGTATCCAGGTCATAATGGTCCACAGGTGAAGACCAGAGTCACCAGATCTGGGTGAGGCCCACATAGCATCAGACTCACCAGTACCAGGTGAGGCCAAGAATTGTCCACAGCAATCAGGTCCCGGTGGTGAACAAAGTCACCAGGACTGGGTGAGGCCCAGATGGGGACCAGATTCACCAGGTCCAGGTGATTCCCAGGTGGTGACCACAGTTACCATTTCCGGGTGAGGACCAGGTAAGGTCCCGAGTCACCAGGTCCAAGTGAGGCCCAAGTGGGGACCTGTGTCACCGGTATGGGTGAGGCCCAGATGTCAACCCCACTCACCAGGTCCAGGGGAGGCCAACCTTCCAGCCATGCAGAGGAACGGTGTCCCGATAATGCCCAGGTATGGACCAGAGTTACGAGTTGCAGGTGAGGCCCTAATGGGGACCAGAGTCACCAGGTAAATGTGAGTCTACAAGAACACCACAGTCACCAGGTCCTGGTGTGGTTCATGTGGGAACGAGAGTCACCAGGTTCAGGTGAGACCCAGGTGGGGACCACAGTCAACAAGTCCAGATTGAGGACTAGGTGGGGGACCAGAGTCACCAGGACTAGTTGAGGCCAAAGTGCGGAGCAAATTATCATGTCCAGGTGAGGCCCCGGTGGGGAACAGAATAACCATGTCCCATTGATGCCAGGTCGGAAAAGAGTCACAAGGTCCAGACGAGGCCTAAGTGAGGAGTAGATTCACCAGGTTCTGTTGAGGCCCAGTTGAGGAGCAGTGTCCCCAGCTCCGGGTGAGTCCCAGAGGGGGACCAGAGTCACCCGGTTCTGGTGATATCCAGCTGGAGACCAGAGTCACCACGTCAGGGTGAGGCCTAGAGGGGGACGAGTACCACTAGGTCCAGGTGAGGCCCCGATGTGGAACTGAGAAACCAGGTCCGATGATGCCCATATGAGGACCTGAGTCACCAGGTCCAGGTGAGATCCCTGTGGGAACCAGGCACCTCGACCAAGTGAGGCCCAGGTGGGACCACATTCACCAGGTCCAGGTGAGGCCCAGGTAAATAAGTGAGTATCCAGGTCCCAATGAGGCCAGGTAAGGACCAGAGACATCAGATCCAGGATAGGCCCAAATATGGATCAGAATCATTGTTTTCCAGGTGAGGCCAGATGGAGACCACAGGAACCAGGTCCAGGAGAGACCAATATGGGAACCAGAGCCACCAGATCCATGTGAGGTCCAGATTGGAACACAGTCACAAGGTCCAGGTGAGGCGAAACTGGCAACAGGATTCACCAAGTCCAGGGGAGGCCCAGGTGGCGACCAGTCACGACATCCAGGTGCGGACCAGCTAAGGTCCAGATTCACCAGGCCCAAGGGAAGTCAAAGGGGTGACCAGAGTCACCAGGTAAGGGTGAGGCCCAGATGGGTAACCAGAGAAACCAGTTTAGTTTGAGGCCCAGAATGGGACCAGAGGTCCCTGGTCAGAGTGAGGCCCAGGTGTGGAATAGAGTATCCAGGTCCCAATGATGCCTGGGTGAGGAACAGAGTTACTAGGGCCATGCAGGCCTAGATGGGGAACAGAATCACCAGGTCTTGGTGAGGCATAGAATAAGACCACATTCAGCAGTATCAGGTGAGCCCCTGTGGGAACCAGAGTCACTCTATTCAGCTGAGTGCCAGGTCCATGTGAGACCCACGTGAGGACCAGATTCAACAGGTCGAATTGAGGCATAGCTGTGGACAAGAGTCACCAGGTCTGGGTGCGGCCTAGGTGGGGCAAGATTCAGCAGTTCTGAGTTAGGTCAAAGTGGGGAAGAAAGACACCAGGAACAGGTGAGTCCAAAATGAGGATCAGAGTCACCAATCCAAGTGAGGTCCATGTTGGAAAGAGAGTCACCAGGTCCAGGAGAGGTCCAGGGGGGACCAGAGTCACCAGATCCAGGTGAAGTCCAGGTGGGGACCAGAGTCACTAGGTCCAGATGAGGCCCAGGTGAGGACCAGAGTTACCACGTTCACGTGAGGCCCCGGTGGGTATCAGAGGCAACAGGTCCATGTGAGGCAGGCTTGGGGACCATGGTCAACAGGTCTACTTGAGTCCCAGGTGTGGAACACAGTAAGCAGGTCCAGGTGAGTGCAACCTGTAGGCCATGCAGTGGAACCATGACCCGATGATGCCGAGGTAGTGACCAGAGTTACCAGGTCCAAATCAGGCCCAGATGGAGCATATTCACTAGGTCCAGTTGAGGCTCAGTTGAGGACCAGAGACACCAGATCGGGTTGAGGCCTAGAGGAGTACCAGTATCACCTGGTCCAGGTGACATCCAGATGGGGACCAGAGTCACCATGTCAGGGTGAGGTCCAGAGGGGATCCAGAGTAATCATGTCCAGGTGAGGCTCAGGTGTGGAACAGAGTATCCAGATCATAATGGTCCACAGGTGAGGACCAGAGTCACCAGATCTGGGGGAGGCCCAGTTAGGATCAGAGTCACCAGTTCCAGGTGAGGCCAAGAAGGAGTCCACAGCAATCAGGTCCAGGTGGGGAACAAAGTCACCAGGACAGGGTGAGGCCCAGATTGGGACCAGATTCACCAGGCCCAGGTTATTCCCAGGTGGTGACCAGACATACCAGTTCCGGGTGACGACCAGGTAAGGACCAGATTCACCAGGTCCAAATGAGGCCCACGTGGGGACCTGAGTCACCAGGTATTGGTGAGGCCAGGTGGCAAGGCACCCCAGGTCCAGGTGAGGCCAACCTGCAGGCCATAAAGATGAACCATGTCCCGATGATACCCAGGTAAGGACGAGAGTTACCACATCCAGGTGACGCCAACCTGCAGGCAATGCAGTGGAACCATGTCCCGATGATGCCCAGTTAGGGACTAGAGTCACCAGGTCAGGGAGAGGCCCAGAGAGGTTTCCAGAGTCATCATGTCCAGGTGAGGCTCAAGTGAGGAACAGAGTCACCAGGTACCAATGATGCCCAGGTGAGGGCCAGAGTCACCAGATCTGGGTGACGTGCAGATAGGTTCAGAGTCACCAGTTTCCAGGTGAGGCCAAGAAAGAGTCCACAGCAATCAGGTCCAGGTGGGGAACAAAGTCACCAGTACTGGGTGAGGCCTAGATGGGGACCAGATTCACCACATCAGGGTGAGGCCCAGAGTGGGACGAGAATCACTTGGTCCATGTGAGGCCCCGATGTGGAAGTGAGAAACCAGGTCCCATGATGCCCATATGAGGACCTGAGTCAACAGGTCCAGGTGAGCTCCCTGTGGGAACCAGTCAACTCGTCCAGGTGAGGCTCAGGTGGGACCACAGTCACCGGTCCATGTGAGGCCCAGGTATATAACAGAGTATCCAGCTCCCAGTGATGCCCAAGTAAGGACCAGAGTCCACAGGTACAAGAGAGGGCCCAAATATTGTTCAGAGTCATTGTGTTCCAAGTGAGGCCAGATGGAGACCACAGGAACCAGGTCCAGGAGAGCCCCATATGAGAACCAGAGCCACCAGATCCAGGTGAGGTACAGGTGGGACCACAGTCACAAGGTCCTGGTGAGGCGCAGGTGGCAACAGGATTCACCAAGTCCAGGTGAGGCCCAGGTGGCGACCAGTCACCAGATCCAGGTGCGGACCAGCTAAGGACCAGATTCACCAGACCCTAGTGAAGCCCAAGGGGTGACCAGAGTCACCAGGTAAGGGTGAGGCCCAGAGTGGAACCAGAAGTAAACCAGTTTAGTTTGAGGCCCAAAATGAGACCAGAAATCCCTGGTCAAAGTGAGGCACAGGTGTGGAATAGAGTATCCAGGGTGAGGATCATTGGGTCCATCACCCAATGATGCCTGGGTGAGGACCAGAGGCACTAGGGCCATGCAGGCCCAGATGGGGAACAGAATCACTACGTCCTGGTGAGGCATAGAATAAGACCACAGTCAGCAGTATCAGGTGTGCCCCTTGTGGGAACTAGAGCCACTTTATCCAGCTGAGTCCCAGGTACATGTGAGGCACACGTGAGGACCAGATTCATCAGGGTGAATTGAGGCATAGCTAGGGACAAGAGTCACCAGGTCTGGGTGCGGCCTAGGTGGGGCAAGATTCAGCAGTTCTGAGTTAGGTCAAAGTGGGGACGAGAGACACCAAGTCCAGGTGAAGCCAAACTGAGGACCAGATTCACCAGATCCACATGAGGTCCATGTTGGAAAGGAGTCACCAGGTCCAGGAGAGGTCCTGGGGTGGACCAGAGTCACCAGATCCAGGTGAAGTCTAGGTGGGAACCAGAGTCACTAGGTCCAGATGAGGCCCAGGTGAGGACCAGAGTTACCAGGTACACGTGAGGCCCCGGTGGGGATCAGAGGCAACATGTCCATGTGAGTCTGGCTTGGGGACCATGGTCAACAGGTCTACTTGAGGCCCAGGTGTGGAACACAGTAAGCAGGTCCCGGTGAGGCCCCGGTGGTGACAAGAGTCACCACGTCCAGGTGAGACCCAGGTGGGGGACCAGGATCACCAGGTCCAGGGGAGGCCCTTGAAAGAACCAGAGTCAACAGTTCGAGGTCAGGCGCAGGTGGCAACCAGGGTCAGCAGGTCCAAGTCAGGCCAAAGTGGGGTTCACAGTCACTAGGACATGGTGACACCCAGAGGGGGACCAGAGTCACTTGGTCCAGGTGAGGCCACTTGTGGAAACCAGTCACCGGGTCCCAATTTTGCCCAGTTGAGGAAAACCCCACTCACCAGGTCCAGGTGAGGCCAACCTGCAGGCCATGCTGTGATACCATATCCCGATGATGCCCAGGTACGGACTAGAGTCACCAGGTCCAAATGAGGCCCAGATGGGGAATATTCACTAGGTCCAGGTGAGGCCCAGTTGAGGACCAGAGTCACCAGATCACCTTGAGCCCTAGAGGTGTACCAGAATCACCTGGTCCAGGTGATATCCAGATGGGGACCAGAGTCACCAGGTCAGAGTGAGTCCCAGAGAGGTTCCAGAGTCATCATGTCCCGGTGAGGCTCAGGTGTGGAACAGACTAACCAGGTATCAATGATGCCCAGGTCAGGACCAGAGTCACCAGATCTGGGAGATGCACAATAGGATCAGAGTCACCAGTTCCAGGTGAGGCCAAGAAAGTGTCCACAGCAATCAGGTCCATGTGGGAACAAAGTCACCAGGACTGGGGGAGGCCCAGATGGGGACTAGATTCACCAGTTCCTGGTGAGGCCCAGGTGGTGACCAGAGTCCCCGGGTCTGGGAGGGGACCAGGTAAGGCCCAGATTCCCCAGGTCCAAGAGACCAACGTGAGGACCTGAATCACCAGGTGTGGGTGAGGGCCCAGGTGGCAACCCCACTCACCAGGTCCGGGGAGGCCAACCTGCAGGGCCAGAGTCACCAGATGCAGGTGAGGGCCCTTGTGGGTACCGGACTCACCAGGTAAATGTGAGTCTACAAGAACACCACAGTCACCAGGTCCAGGTGTGAATCATTTGTGAACGAGAGTCACCAGGTCCAGGTGAGACCCAGGTGGGGACCACAGTCACCAGGTCCTGATTGAGGCCTAGGTGGGGGGGACCAGAGTCATCAGGACCAGTTGAGGCCAAAGTGTGGAGCAAAATTTTCATGTCCAGGTGAGGCCCAGGTGGGGAACAGAGTAACCATGTCCCATTGATGCCAGGTGGGAAAAAGAGTCACAAGTTCCAGACGAGGCCTATTGAAAGAGTAGATTCATCAGGTCCTGTTGAGGCCCCAGTTGAGGA
The DNA here is from genome assembly GCF_011100685.1 of Canis lupus familiaris. Taxonomy (NCBI): domain Eukaryota; kingdom Metazoa; phylum Chordata; class Mammalia; order Carnivora; family Canidae; genus Canis; species Canis lupus. The sequence continues at coordinate 27,026 of NW_023331330.1, forward strand.
CCAGTGTCCACAGCTCCGGAGAGTCTCAGAGGGGGACCAGAGTCACCCGTTTCTGATGATATCCAGTGGGGACCAGAGTCACCACGTCAGGATGAGGCCCAGAGGGGGACGAGAATCACTAGCTCCAGGTGAGGCCCGATGTGGAACTGAGAAACCAGGTACCATGATGCCCATATGAGGACCTGAGTCACCAGGTCCATGTGAGGTCTCTGTGGGAACCAGTCACCTCGTCCAGGTGAGGCCCAGGTGGGACCACAGTCACCAGGTCCAGGTGAGGACCAGGTATATAAGAGAGTATCGAGGTCCCAATGATGCCTAGGTAAGGACCAGAGTCAACAGGTCCAGGAGAGGCCGAAATACGGATCAGCGTCATTGTGTTCCAGGTGAGGTCAGATGGAGACCACAGGAACCAGGTCCAGGAGAGTCCCATATGGGAACCAGAGCCACGAGATCCAGGTGAGGTCCAGATGGGACCACAGTCACAAGGTCCAGGTGAGGTGCAGGTGGCAACAGGATTCAACAAGTCCAGGTGAGGACTAGGTGGCGACCAGTCACCACATCCAGGCGCGGACCAGCTAAGGACCAGATTCACCAGGGCCGAAGTGAAGCCCAAAGGGTGACCAGAAGTCACCAGGTAAGGGTGAGCCCCAGAGGGGGAACCAGAGTAACCTGTTTAGTTTGAGGCTCAGAACTGGACCAGAGGTCCCTGGTCAAAGTGAGGCCCAGGTGTGTAATAGCGTATCCAGGGTGAGGATCATTGGGTCCATCACCCAATGATGCCTGGGTGAGGACCAGAGTCACTGGGGCCATGCAGGCCCAGAAGGGGAACAGAATCACTAGGTCCTGGTGAGGCATACAATAAGACCACAGTCAGCAGTATCAGCTGAGCCCCTTGCGGGAACCAGAGCCACTCTACAGCTGAGTCCCAGGTCCAGGTGAGGCTCCCGTGAGGACCAGATTCATTAGGTCGAATTGAGGCATAGCTGGGGACAAAAGTCACCAGGTCTGGGTGCTGCCTAAGTTGGGCTAGATTCAGCAGTTCTGAGTTAGGTCAAAGTGGGGACGAGAGACGCCAGTTCCAGGTGAGGCCAAACTGAGTACCAGAGTCACCAGATCCATGTGAGGTCCATGTTTGAAAGAAAGTCACCAGGTCCGGGAGAGGTCCAGGTGGGGACCAGAGTCACCAGTTCCAGGTGAGGCCAAGAAGGAGTCCACAGAAATCAGGTCCAGGTGGGGAACAAAGTCACCAGGACTGGGTGAGGCCTAGATGGGGACCAGATACACAAGATCCAGGTGATATCCAGGTGGTGACCAGACTTACCAGTTCCGGGTGAGGACCAGGTAAGGACAAGATTCACCAGGTCCAAGTGAGGCCCACGTGGGGACCTTGTCACCAGGCATAGGTGAGGCCCAGGTGGCAACCCCACTGACCAGTTCCAGGTGAGGCCAACCTGCAGGCCGTGCAGAGGAACCATGTCCCGATGATGACCATGTAGGGACCAGACTTAACAGGTCCAAGTGAGGCCAACCTGCAGGCCATGCAGTGGAACCATGTCCCGATGATGCCCAGGTAGGGACCAGAGTCACCAGGTCCAAAAGAGGCCCAGATGGTGCATATTCACTAGGTCCAAGTGAGGCCCAGTTGAGGACCAGAGTCACCAGATCTGGTTGAGGCCTCGAAGGGTACCAGAATCACCTGGTCCAGGTGACATCCAGATGGGGACCACAGTCACCAGGTCAGGGTTGTCCCAGAGAGGTTCCAGAGTCATCATGTCCAGGTGAGGCTCAGGTGTGGAACAGAGTCACCAGGTCCCAATGATGCTCAGGTGAGGACCAGAGTCACCAGGTCTGGGTGACGCGCAGATAGGATCAGAGTCACCAGATCTTGTTGAGGCCTAGAGGGGTAACAGATTCACCAGGTCCAGGTAAGGCACAGGTGTTGACCAGAGTCCCCGTTCTGGGAAAGGACCAGGTAAGGACCAGATTCACTAGGTCCAAGAGGCCCACGTGGACCTGAGTCACCAGGTATGGGTGAGGCCCAGGTGGCAATAACACTCACCAGGTCCAGGTGAGGCCAACCTGCAGGCCATGCAGTGAAACCATATCCCAATGATGCCCAGGTAGGGAGAATATTTACCAGGTCCAGGTGAGGCCAACCTGCATGCCATGCAGTGGAAACATATCAAGATGATGCCCAGGTAGAGACCAGACTTACCAGGTCCAGGGGAGGCCAACCTGCAGGGCATGCAGTGGAACAATATCCCGATGATGCCCAGGTATGGACCAGAGTCACCAGGTCCAAATGAGGCCCAGATGGAGCATATTCACTATGTACAGGTGAGTCCCCTTTGAAGACCAGAGTCACCAGATCTGTTTGAGTCCTAGGGGGTACCAGAATCACCTTGTCCATGTGATATCCAGATGGGGACCAGAGTCACTAGGTCAGGGTGAGGCCCAGAGCGGTTCCAGAGTCAACATTTCCAGGTGAGGCTCAGGTGTGGTACAGAGTCACCAGGTACCAATGATGCCCAGGTGAGGACAAGAGTCACCCGGTCTGGGTGATGCACAGATAGGATCAGACTCACCAGTCCGGGTGAGGCCAAGAAAAGGCACAGCAATCAGGTCCAGGTGGGGACAAAAGTCACCAGGACTGGGTGAGGCCCAGATGGGGACCAGATTCACCAGGTCCAGGTGAGGCCCAGGTGGTGACAAGAGTCCCCGGGTCTAGGAGAGGACCGGGAAAGGACAAGATTCACCAGGTCCAAGAGGCCCACGTAGGGACTTGAGTCACCAGGTATGGGTGAGGCCCAGGTGGCAAACCCCACTCACCAGGTCCTGGTGAGACCAACCTGCAGGCCAGAGTCACCAGATCCACGTGAGTCCCTAGTGGGGACCAGATTCACCAGGTAAAAGTGAGTCTACAAGAACGCCAGAGTCACCAGGTCCAGGCGTGGTTCATGTAAGAACGAGACCACCAGGTCCAGGTGTGACCCAGGTGGGGACCACAGTCACCAGGTTCAGTTTGAGGCCTAGGTGGGGGGATCACTGTCATCAGGACCAGTTGAGGCCAAAGTGTGGAGCAAAGTTATCATGTCCAGGTGAGGCCAGTGGGAACAGAGTAACCATGTCCCATTGATGCCAGGTGGGAAAAGAGTCACAAAGTCCAGACGAGACCTAAGTGAGGAGTAGATTCACCAGGTCCAGTTGTGCCCAGATGAGGACCAGTGTCCCAGCACTGGGTGAGTCCCAGAGGGGGAACAGAGTCACCCGATTCTGGTGATATCCAGATGGGGACCAGAGTCACCATGTCAGGCTGAGGCCCAGAGGGGATCCAGCATCATCATGTCCAGGTGAGTCTCAGGTGAGGTACAGAGTATCCAGGTCATAATGGTCCACAGGTGAGGACCAGAGTCACCAGATCTGGGTGAGCCCCAGTTAGGATCAGAGTCACCCGTTCCAGGTGAGGCCCAAAAGGAGTCCACAGCAATCAGGTCCAGGTGGGAACAAAGTCATCAGGACTGAGTGAGGCCCAATGGGGACCAGATTCACCAGGTACAGATGATTCCCATGTTGTGACCAGACTTACTAGTTCCGAGTGAGGACCAGGTAAGGACCAGATTCACCAGGTCAAAGGGAGGCCCACGTGGGGCCCTGTGTCACAAGGTATGGAGGATGCCCAGGTGGCAACCCCACTCACCAGGTCCAGGTGAGGCCAACCTGCAGGCCATGCAGAAGAACCATGTCCCGGTGATGCTCAGGTAGGGACCAGATTTGCCAGGTCCAGTTGAGGCCAATCTGCAGGCGATGCAGTGGAACCATATCCCGATGATGCCCAGGTAGGGACCAGAGTCACCAGGTCCATATAAGGCCCAGATGGAGCATATTCACTAGGTCCAGGTGAGGTCCAGTTGAGGACCAGTTTCACCATATCTACTTGAGTCTTAGAAGGGTACCAGAATCACCTGGTCCAGGTGATATCCAGATGGGGACGAGAGTCACCAGGTCAGGGGGAGGCTCAGAGTGGTTCCAGAGTCATCGGGTCCAGGTGAGGCTCAGGTGAGGAAGAGAGTCACCAGGTACCAATGATGCCCAGGTGAGGACCAGAGTCACCAGATCTGGGTGAGGCGCAGATAGGATCAGAGTCACCAGTTGCAGGTGAGGCCAAGAAAGAGTTCACAGCAATCAGGTCCAGGTGGGGAACAAAGTCACCAGACGAGGGTGAGACCCAGATGGGACCAGATTCACCAGGTCCAGGTGAGGCCAGGTGGGATAGAGTCCCCGGGTCTCGGAAAGGACCAGGTAACGACCAGATTCACCAGGTCCAAGAGGCTCACGTGGGGACCTGAGTCACCAGCTATGTGTGAGGCCTAGGTGGCAACCCCACTCACCAGGTCTAGGTGAGGCAAACCGGCGGGCCAGAGTCACCAGATCCAGGTGAGGCCCTAGTGGGGACTGGAGTCACCAGGTACATGTGAGTATACAAGAACACCACAGTCACCAGGTCCAGGTGTGGTTCATCTGGTGAAGTGAAGCCCAAAGCGTGACCAGAGTTACCAGGTAAGGGTGAGGCCCAAAGGGGAACCATAACTAGTTTAGTTTGAGTCCCAGAATGGGACGAGAGGTCCATGGTCAATGTGAGGCACAGGTGTGGAATAGAGTATCCAGTCCTAATGATTCCTGGGTGAGGACCAGAGTCACTAGGGCCAACAGGCCCAGATGGGAACAGAATCGCTAGGACCAGGTGAGGCATAGAATAAGACCACAGTCAGCTATATCAGGTGAGCCCCTTGTGGGGAACCAGAGCCACTCTATCCAGCTGAGTCCCAGGTCCATGTGAGGCCCACGTGAGTGAGCAGATTCATCAGGTCGAATTGAGGCATAGCTGGGGACAAGAGTCACCAAGTCTGGGTGCGGCCGAGGTGGGGCAAGATTCAGCAGTTCTGAGTTAGGTTCAAAGTGGGGACGAGAGATGTCAGATCCAGATGAGGGCCAAACTGAGGACCAGAGTCACCATATGCAGGTCAGGTCCAGGTGTGGACCAGAGTCAGAAGATCCAGGTGAAGTCCAGGTGGGGACCAGAGTCACCAGATCCAGGTGAAGCCAAGGGAGGGACCAGAGTCGCTAGGTCCAGATGAGACCCAGATGAGGACCAGAGTTACCAGGTACACGTGAAGCCCGGTGGGGATCAGAGGCAACATGTCCATGTGAGGCTGCTTGGGGACCATGGTCACAGGTCTACTTGAGGCCCAGGTGTGGGAACACAGTAAGCAGGTCCAGGTGAGTTCCCGGTGGTGACAAGAGTCCCCAGGTCCAGGTCAGGCCCATGTGGGCACCAGGATCACCACGTCCAGGGGAGGCCCTATAGAAACCAGAGTCAACAGTTCGAGGTCAGGCGCATGTGGCAACCATGGTCAGGAGGTCCAAGTCAGGCCAAAGTGGGTTCACAGTCACTAGGGCAACGGTGACAAACCCAGAGGGAGACCAGAGTCACCTGTTCCAGGTGAGGACCAGTTTGTGGATCACAGTCACCGGGTCCCAATTTTGCCCAGTTGAGGGACCATGGTCAACAGGGCCAGGTGAGGCCTCAGATGGGAACGAGAGCCCAAAATCCAGGTGAAGCCCAGGTGGGGACAACAGTCACCAGATCCAGGGTAGTCTCAGGCGCAGACCAGAATCACCAGGTCCAGGTGAGGTTGCAGGTGGCAACCACACACAACAGGTACCGGTGAGGCCCTGGTGGGGACCAGAGTCACGAGGTACATGAGAAGCTAGAAACACTGCAGCCACCAGATCCACATGATGTCCATGTGGGAACGAGAATCACCAGTTACAGGTGAGGATCAGGCAGGGATCTGAATACATGTCCACGTGAGATCCAAGAGGGAACCATGCCACCATGTCCAGGTGTGGCCCAGGTGAAGACCAGAGTTAATAGGTACGGCTGGTCACTGTTACTGAAGAGTGTAACCATATCCTGATGCTACCCAGGTGGGTACAGAGACACCAGGTCCTGGTGAGGCCCAGGTGGGACCAGAGACATGAGGACCAGAGACATGGAGGACCAGAGACATGAGGTCCAGGTGAGGTCCCGATGGAAACCACAGTCACCAGGTCAGGTGAGGGACCATGCTTAGGATCAGAGTCACCAGTTACCGGTGAGGCCCATGTGGAGCCAGAGACACCAGGTCCAGATGAGGCGAAGGTGGGGAGCATATTCACTACGTCCCGTTGAGGCCCAGTAGATGGACCAGAGTCAACCAGGTCTAGTTGAGGCCTAGAGGGGTACCAGGTTCACCTGGTCTAGGTACCTTCCAGATGGGGACCAGAGACACCATGTCAGGGAGAGGGCCAGAGGGGATCCAGAGGTCATCGTGTCCAGGTGAGGCGCACGTGTGGAAGAGAGTATCCAGGTCATAATGGTCCACAGGTGAGGACCAGAGTCAACAGATCTGAGTGATGCCCTGTTAGGATCAGAGTCAACAGTTCCAGGTGAGGCTAAGAAGGAGTCCACAGCAATCAGGTCCAGGTGGGTAAAAAGTCACGAGGACTGGATGAGGCCCAGATGGGACACAGATTCACCAGGTCCAGGTGATTCCCAGGGGGTGACCAGAGTTACCAGATTCACCAGGTCCCAGGTGATTCCCAGGTGGTGCCCAGAATTACCAGATACAACAGTCCAAGTGAGGCCCACGTAGGGGCCTGTGTCACCAGGTTATGGGTGAGGCCCAAGTGGCATGCCCACTCACCAGGTCCAGGTGAGGCCTACCTGCAGGCCATGCAAAGTAACCGAGTCCCGATAATGCCAAGGTAGGGACCAGAGTTACCAGGTCCAGGTGAGGCCAACCTGTAGGCCATGCAGTGGAACGAGGTCCCCATGATGCCCAGGTAGGGACCAGAGTAAACCTGGTCCAAATGAGGCCAAAATGGAGCATATTCACTAAGTCCAGCCGAGGCCCAGTTGAGGACCAGAGACACCAGATCTGGTTGAGGCCTAGAGGGGTACCAGAATCACCTCTTCCAGGTGACATTCAGATGGGGACCAGAGTCACCAGGTCAGGGTGAGGCCCAAACGGGTTCCAGAATCATCATGTCCAGGTGAGGCTCAGTGTTGAACAGAGTCACCAGGTACCAATGATGCCCAGATGAGGACCAGAGTCACCAGGCCTGAGTCACGCGCAGAGAGGATAAGAGTCACCAGTTCCACGTGAGGCCAAGAAAGAGTCCAAAGCAATCAGGTCCAGGTGGGGAACAAAGTCACCAAGACCGTGTGAGGCCCACATGGGGAAGAGATTCACCAGGTCCAGGTGAGGCCCAGTGGTGACCATAATCCCCGGGTCTGGGAGAGGACCATGTAAGGACCAGATTCACCAGTTCCAAGAGGACCACGTGGGTTCCTTAGTCACCAGGTTGGGTGAAGCTCAGGTGCAACCCCACTCACCAGGTCCAGGCGAGGCCAACCTGCAGGCCACAGTCAGCAGATCCAGGTGAGGCCCTAGTGGGGACTGGTGTCACCAGGTGAATGTGAGTCTACAAAACACCACAGTCACCAGGTCCAGGTGTGGTTCATGTGGGAACGAGAGTCACCAGGTCCAGGTGAGACCCAGTTGTGGACCACAGTCACAAGGTCCAGATTGAGGCCTAGGTGGTGGGACGAGAGTTATCAGGAGCAGTTGAGGCCAAAGTGTGGATCAAAGTTATCATGTTTAGGTGAGGCCCATGTGGGGAACAGAGTATCCATGTCCCATTGATGCCAGGTGGGAAAAGAGTCACAAGGTCCAGACGAGGCCTAAGTGAGGAGTAGATTCACCAGGTCCTGTTGAGGAACAGCTGAGGACCAGTGTCCCCAGCTCCGGTGAGTCACAGAGGGGGACCAGAGTCACCCGGTTCTGGTGATATCAAGGTGGGGACCAGAGTCACCACGTCATGTGAGGCCCAGAGGGGGACTAGAATCACTAGATCCAGGTGAGGCCCCGATGTGGAACTGAGAAACCAGGTCCCATGATGCCCATATGAGGACCTGAGTCACCAGGTCCAGGTGAGGTCCCTGTGGGAACCAGTCACCTCATCCAGGTGAGGTCGAGGTGGGACCACAGTCACAAGGTTCAGGTGATGCACAGGTGGCAACAGGATTCACCAAGTCCAGGTGAGTCCCAGGTGGCGACCAGTCACCATATCAATCAGGTGCGGAACAGCTAAGGACCAGATTCTCCAAGCCCATGAAGTCCAACGAGTGACCAGAGTCACCAGGTCAGGTGAGGCCCAGTTGGGACCAGAGACATGAGGTCCAGGTGAGGCCCCGATGGGAAACACAGTCCCAGGTCCATGTGAGGCCAAACTAGTACCAGAGTCACCAGATCCAGGTGAGGTCCATGTTGGAAAGAGAGTCACCAGGTCCAGGAGAGGTCCAGAAGGGGACCAGAGTCACCAGATGCAGGTGAAGTCCAGGTGGGGACCAGAGTCAGAGATGCAGGTGAAGCCCAGGTGGGCACACAGTCACTAGGTCCAGATGAGGCCCAGGTGAGGACCGAGTTACCAGGTACACGTGAGGCTCCGGTGGGATCAGAGGCAACAGGTCCATGTGAGGCCGGCTTGGGGACCATGGTCAACAAGTCTACTTGAGGCCCAAATGTGGAACACAGTAAGCAGGTATAGGTTAGTACGCGGTATGACATGAGTTACCACGTCCAGGTGAGGCCCAGGTGGGGACCAGGATCACAGATACAGGGTAGGCCCTTGAAAGTACCAGAGTCAACAGTTCGAGGTCAGGCGCAGGTGGCAACCAGGGTCAGCAGGTCCAAGTCAGGCCAAAGTGGGGTTCACAGTCACTAGGGTACGGTGAGACCCAGAGGTTGATCAGAATCACCTGGTCTAGGTGACGTCCAGTTGTGGAACACAGTCACCGCGTCCCAATTTTGCGCAGTTGAGGACCATGGTCAACATGGCCAGGTGAGGCCCAGATGGAGACCGGAGTCCCCAAAGCGGGTGAAGCCCAGGTGGGGACCACAGTCACCAGATCCAGGGTAGTCTCAGGTGCAGACCAGAATGACCAGGTCCACTTGAGGTGCAGGTGGCAACCACACTCACCAGGTCCCTGTGAGGCCCTGGTGGGGACCAGAGTCACGAGGTACATGAGAAGCTAGAAACACTGCAGCCACCAGGTCCACATGATGTCCATGTGGGAACGAGAATCACCATTACAGGGTAGGACCAGTTGTGGATCCGACTCAGCATGTCCAGGTGAGACTCAGGTGGGAACCAGTGTCACCATGTCCAGGTGTGGCCCAAGTGAAGAGCAGAGTTAATAGGTCTGGCTGGGTCACTGTTAGTGAACAGTGTAACCGTAACCTGATGCTACCCTGGTGGGTACCAGAGACACCAGGTCCTGGTGAGGCCCAGGTGGGACCAGAGACATGATCCAGGTGAGGTCCCGATGGGAACCACAGTCACCAGGTCAGGTGAGGCCATGCTTAGGATCAGAGTCACCAGTTACCGGTGAACCCAAGGTGGATCCAGAGTCACCTGGTAAAGAAGAGGCCAAATCAGGACTAGAGTTACCAGGATCAGGTCAGTCCCAGTGGGGAATACAGTAACCATGTCCCGATGATGCCCAGGTAGAACCAGAGTCAACAGGTCCAGATGAGGCACAGTTGGGGCATATTCACTAGGTCCCGGTGAGGCCCATGTGAGGACCAGAGTCACCAGTCTAACTAGCCCTAGTGGGGTACCAGATTCACCTGGTCTAGGTGACATCCACATGGAGACCAGAGTTACCACGTCAGGGTGAGGCCCAGAGTGGATCCAGAGTCATCATGTCCAGGAGAGGCTCAGGTGTGGTACAGAGTATCCTGTTCATAGTGGTCCACAGGGGAGGACCAGAGTCAGAGATTGAGCTAGGCCCAGTTAGGATGAGAGACACCAGTTCCAGGTGAGGCCAACAAGTAGTCCACAGCAATCAGGTCCAGGTGGGGAACAAAGTCACCAGGACTGGGTGAGGCCCAGATGGGGCCTGATACACCGGTCCACGTGAGGCCCGGTGGTGACCAAGTCCCCAGGTTTGGGAGAGAACCAGGTAAGGACCAGATTCACCAGGTCCAAGAGGCCCACGCGGGGACCTGAGTCACCAGGTATGGGTGAGGCCCAGGTGGCAACCCCACTCACCAGGTCCAGGTGAGGCCAAATTTTGGTAGAGTCACTAGATCCAGTTGAGGCCCTAGTGGGGACCGGAGTCACCAGGTAAATGTGAGTCTACAAGAACACCACAGTCACCAGGTCCAGGTGTTGTTCATGTGGGAACGAGAGTCACCAGGTCCAGGTGAGACCCAGGTGGGGACCACAGTCACCAGGTCCAGATTGAGGCCTAGGTCGGGGGACAAGAGTCATCAGCACCAGTTGAGGCCAAAGTGTGGAGAAAAGTTACCATGTCCAGGTGAGGCCCAGGTGGGGAACAGAATATCCATGTCCCATGGATGCGAGGTGGGAAAAGTGTCACAAGGTCCAGACGAGGCCAAAGTGAGGAGTAGATTCAATAGGTCCTGTTGAGGCCCTGTTTAGGAACGGTGTCCCCAGCTCCGGGTGAGACCCAGAGAGGGACCAGAGTCACCCGGTTCTGGTGATATCCAGGTGGGGACCAGAGTCACCACGTCACGGAGAGGCCCAGAGGGGACGAGAATCACTAGGTCCAGGTGAGGCCCCGATGTGGAACTGAGAAACCAGGTCCCATGATGCCCATATGAGGACCTGAGTCACCAGGTCCAGGTGAGGGCCCTGTGGGAACCAGTCACCTTGTCCAGGTGAGGCGCACGTGGGACCACAGTCACAAGGTCCAGGTAAGGCCCAGGTATATAAGAGAGTATCCAGGTCCCAATGATGCCCAGGGAAGGACCAGGTCAAGATCCAGGAGAGGCCCAAATGTGGATCAGAGTCATTGTTTTCCAAGTGAGGCCAGATGGAGACCAAGGAACCAGGTCGAGGAGACCCCATATGGGAACTAGAGCCACCAGATCCAGGTAAGGTCCAGGTAGACCACAGTCACAAGGTCCAGGTGAGGCCAAGGTGGCAACAGGATTCACCAAGTCCAGGTGAGGCCCAGGTGGCGACCAGTCACAACATCCAGGTGCGGACCAGCTAAGGACCAGATTCACCAGCCCAAGTGAAAACCAAGGGGTGACCAGAGTCACCATGTAAGGGTGAGTACCAGAGGGGGAACCAGGGTAACCAGTTTAGTTTGAGGCCCAGAATGGGACCAGAGGTCCCTGGTCAAAGTGAGGCTCAGGTGTGGAATAGAGTATCCAGGTCCCAATGATGCCTGGGTGAGGATCAGTGTCACTAGGGCCATGCAGGCCCAGATGGGGAACAGAATCCCTATGTCCTGGTGAGGCATAGGATAAGACCACAGTCACCATATCAGGTGAACCCCTTGTGGGAACCAGAGCCACTCTGTCCAGCTGAGTCCCAGGTCCATGTGAGGCCCACGTGAGGACCAGATTCATTAGATCGAATTGAGGCATAGCTGGGGACAAGAGTCACCAGGTTTGAGTGTGGCCTAGGTGGGGCAAGATTCAGCAGTTCTGAGTTAGGTCAAAGTGGGGACGAGAGACACCAGGTCCAGGTGAGGCCAAACTGAGGACCAGATTCACCAGATCCAGGTGAGGTCCATGTTGGAAAGAGAGTCACCAGGTCCAGGAGAGGTCCAAGTGGGGACCATAGTCACCAGATCCAGGTGACTTCCAGGTGGGGACCAGAGTCACCAGATCCATCTGAGGCCCAGCTGAGGACCAGAGTTACGAAATACATGTGAGGCCCCGGTGGGGATCAGAGGCAACATCCTTGTGAGGCCGGCTTGGGGACCTTGGTGAACAGGTCTATTTGAGGCCCAGGTTTGGAACACAGTAACCAGTCCAGGTGAGTCCCCGGTGGTGACAAGTTTCATCACTCCGTCCAGGAGAAGGCCCAGGTTGGGACCAGGATCACCATGTTCCAAGTAGGCCCTGGAAAGAACCAGAGTCAACATTTCGAGGTCAGGCGCAGGTGGCAGCCATGGTCAGAAGGGCCAAGACAGGCCAAAGTGGGGTTCACAGTCACTAGGGCACGGTGAGACCGAGAGGGGGCCAGAGTCATCTGGTCCAGGTGAGGTCCAGTTGTGGAACACAGTCACCGGGTCCCAATTTTGCCCAGTTGAGGACCATGGTCAACAGGGTCAGGTGAGACCCAGTTGGGGACCAGAGTCCCCAAATCCAGGTGAAGCCCAGGTGGGGACCAGAGTCACCAGATCCAGGTGAAGCCCAGGTGGGGACCACAGTCACCAGATCCAGGGTAGTCTCAGGTGCAGACCAGAATCACCAGGTCCAGGTGAGGTGCAGGTGGCAACCACACTCACCAAGTCCCGGTGAGGCCCTGGTGGGGACCAGAGTCACGAGGTACATGAGAAGCTAGAAACACTGCAGACCAGGTCCACGTGATGTCCATGCTGGAATGAGAATCACCAGTTACAGGTGAGGACCAGGTGGGGATCCGACTCACCATGTCCAGGTGAGACCAGGTTGGAACCAGTGTCACCATGTCCAGGTGTGGCCCAGGTGAAGACCAGAGTTAATAGGTCTGGCTGGGTCGCTATTAGTGAACAGTGCAACCATATCCTGATGCTACCCAGGTGGGTACCAGAGACACCGGGTCCTGGTGTGGCCCAGGTGGGACCAGAGACACGAGGTCCAGCTGAGGTCCCGATGGGAACCACAGTCTCCAGGTCAGGTGAGGCCATGCTTAGGATCAGAGTCACCAGTTACAGGTGAGGCCCAGGTGGAGCCAGAGTCACCTGGTACAGAAGAGGCCAAAGTCAGGACCAGAGTTACCAGGATCAGGTCAGTCCCACTGGGGAATAGAGTCACCATGTCTCGATGATGCCCAGGTAGAACCAGAGTCAACACGTCCAGATGAGTCGCAGGTGGGGAGCATGCTCACTAGGTCCCGGTGAGTCCAAGTGAGGACCAGATTTACCAGGTCAAGTTGAGGCCTAGGGGTACCAGATTCACCTGGTCTAGGTGACATCCAGATGGGGACCAGAGTCATCATGTCAGGCTGAGGCCCAGAGGGGATCTAGAGTCATCATGTCCAGGTGAGGCTCAGGTGTGGAACAGAGTATCCAGGTCATAATGGTCCACAGGAAGGAACAGAGTCACCAGATCTGGGTGAGGCACAGTTAGGATCAGAGTCACCAATTCCAGGTGAGGCCAAGAAGGAGTCCACAGCAATCAGGTCCAGGTGGGGAGCAAAGTCACCAGGACTGGATGAGGCCCGGATGGGGACCAGATTCTCCAGGTCCAGGTGATTCCCAGGTGGTTACCAGAGTTACGAGTTCCGGGTGAGGACCAGGTAAGGACCAGATTCACCAAGTCCAAGTGAGGCCCACGTGGGGACCTGTGTCACCAGGCATGTGTGAGACCCAGGTGACAACCCCACTCACCAGGTCCAGGTGAGGCCAACCTGCAGGCCAATGCAGAGGAACCATCTCCCGATGATGCCCAGGTAGGGACTAGAGTTACCAGGTCCAGGTGAGGCCAAACTGCAGGCCATGCAGTGGAACCATGTCCCGATAATGCCCAGGTAGGGACCAGAATCACCAGGTCCAATGAGGCCCAGATGGAGCATATTCACTAGGTCCAGGTGAGGTCCAGTGGAAGACCAGAGACCAGATAGGTGAAGTCAGGTGGGGACCAGAGTCACCAGATCCAGTGAAGCCCAGGTGGGGACCAGAGTCACTAGGTCCAGATGAGGCCCAGGTGAGGATCAAAGTTACCAGGTACACGTGACCCCCGGTGGGGATCAGAGCCAAAAGGTCCACGTGAGGCCGGCTTGGGGACCATCGTCAACAGGTCTACGTGAGGCCCAGGTGTGAAACAAAGTAATCATGTCCAGGTGAGTCCCCGGTGGTGAGAAGAGTCACCACGTCCAGTTGAGGACCAATTGGGGACCAGGATCACCAGGTACAGGGGAGGCCCTTGAGAGAACCAGAGTCAACAGTTTGAGGTCAGGCGCAGGTGGCAACCAGGGTCAGCAGGTCCAAGTCAGGCCAAAGTGGGGTTCACAGTCACTAGGGCAAAGTGAGACCCAGAGGGGGACCAGAGTCACCTTGTCCAGGTGAGATCCAGTTGTGTAATACAGTCACCGGGTCCCAATTCTGCACAGTTGATGACCATGGTCAACAGGGCCAGGTGAGGCCCAGATGGGGACCGGAGTCCCCAAATTCAGGTGAAGCCCAGGTGGGGACCACAGTCACCAGATCTAGGGTAGTCTCAGGTGGGACACCAGAATCACCAGGTCCTGGTGGCGTGCAGGTGGCAACCACACTCACCAAGTCCCGGTGAGGCCCCGGTGGGGACCAGAGTCACGAGGTACATGAGAAGCTAGTAACACTGCAGCCACCAGGTCCACATGATGTCCATGTGGGAACGAGAATTACAAGTTACAGGTGAGGAGCAGGTGGGGATCCGAGTCACCATGTCCAGGTGAGACCCAGGTGGGAACCAGTGTCACCATGTTTCGTGTGGCCCCAGG